>NW_010527661.1:0-62751 GCF_000687285.1 Phaethon lepturus
ATATATAATATATATATATACATTACATAAAATACATTTAGATAATGTATTTTAGCTCTTGGCATGGTAACCATCACATGGGATGGAGCTTTGGGGAGACAAATGTTGTAACCTAAATGTCCCCCCACCTTCCTTCTTCCCCCAGCTTTATATACTGGGTATGATGCCATACGGTAGGGAATATCCCTTGGGGCAGCTGTCCCAGCTGTGTCCCCTCCCAGCTTCCCATGCCCCACCAGCCTCCTCGCTGGTGAGGAGCAGAAAAGGACTTGACTCTGTCAGCACAAAAACTTCCCTGTATCATCAACACTGTTTTCACCACAAATCCAAGACATAGCCCCACACTAGCTACCAGAAGGAAGTTAAATCTATCCCAGCCAAAACCAGCACAGCTCTCAGTCACAGGGTTTTGGCACTGCAATTCAACTGTGTCCTAGTTCTCTTTCTCTTATTTTGAAATAGGTTATTAGGCCTGTCTCTTAGACAAGAGGATAAATAATAGTTGTTGAGTTTATTATATTTGAAGGTCATTTTTCACTCCACCTTCAGCAATGTCTATTCACAAGCTGACCAACATCTGTTGTGTAGAAACCGTAAATTCTTTATGGGAAAATAATTTAATCACTAGACAGAGGAACACCAATATGAAATACATTGCCATTAATTCCCTTCCCCGCTTCCAAAGTTCACAATCTGCTGGGAGAGGTTTGTTAGAATGATGTATGTATTTAATTTAATCCAAATGGGAAATACAATAGGTTCCAAAATGTTAAGCATACCATGGCCATTATTACTGCATATTAGCTGCGATCCACAATATGACCCCACATTTTCCCGATAATATAGGGATTTGTATTTCTCCGCAGTTTATTTTTTTTCTTCTTCCATCTTAATTCACACAGAGGTACATATATCTTCGTTACACAACAGGAAGTTACATGTTCTCTGTCTTCCTGGCAACCCCTATAATGACTGCTTTCAGACAGGCAAAAACTGGAGATCAATGTAGGAAACAAGGTGCTCTTACTGCTGTAAAACTTTACCCCTCAAGTCCCCGAGTTGCTTTTATCTCTTGAGCTGCTGGATAGGATGTGTGACAAGGAATTTAAGAACAACATTGGTGTCCTTTTATAATCAAATAATTGTTACTTAGCTGCTGACTTCTCACAAGTGTATTACTGATATACATATCCCATATATTGTATATGTTCTATATATTATATAATAAATAAATATAATATACATATATTACTGTATATACATATCCCATATACTGTATATACATATCCCACATATCCCAGTGTATTACTGTATATCCCATACACAGGAGTGTATGGGAAAATACAAGCCATTAAGCTCCCAAGCACACTATACAAGCAACACTATCCTACGACTACTCTTGCCATGGATAACCATTCCAGCTTTCACATTGCAAGTACCTAAATACAAGCCAAATTGCAACCATTAGTTCCATGACTTTTTCACAACTGCTTGGTTCCAACTGGTACTCTTCCTCATTAGTAATGAAGCGCATTCAACTTCTGGTTTGGATTAGCCAAGGTTCAGTTTCAAGACATCATTTCTCATTATGTTTTCCTCCATAGAGCAAAGAGCCTAGAAGTCACTACATAAACACAGTGATACAATCACCTCTCATTATTCATTTTCAGGAGTTAAATTCAGAACTCTAGGAACATCACTGCAGGACACAGACACATAATTTTTGCCCCACCAGTGATCAAATGTTCATTATTGAATGTAATTCCACTGATTCTTTTCACTCCCTCCGTTCTAGATAGTAGCTCATCCTATTTTAAGTATCATCCTCAGTCTGCATTTCTAGAAAAATGTTGCATTTGGAAAATTAGTGTATTTGATATGTAATCGACCTAAAAATATATTCTTACAAAATTGCACTACGGGCAATACACTCATCTTGTGGTGCATGACCAGTTATTGCTATGCAACTCAGGCATAGAATATATCAAGACAATTAAGAGCAAGAGTTAAAATTCCAGTGGTATCCAATACACTTATTGTCACCCTACAATTCGCACAGATGTTGGCAAAAATAAGATAGTAACTGCTGAAACCTAACTAGAGAATAACCCAAGTAATCATAGCTCATTCTCAATTTAGTCCTCACAGGTCTTACGTGCTTTTTAGGACTCAGATCTGGTCCAGTAGGTGCAACTGGGTTGTAAGACATGCTTGAAGATGAAAATTACAACACCATGTTCTACTATAGAAAACCAATAAAGAACTCGTGAGAGCCTGTCCAGTAATAGAACAAGATTTGAGAGTCAGTACCTAGTCTTATCTCCTGTCAATCCAGGATTGCTGGTGTGATGCTGGGGACCATTGTCATACTATTATATTCCACTGTGACCATACCAAATGGTTCAATTCTCATTATCTCCGAGAGATGCAGAGATAGATTGGCTTGCAAAGGCTCTTTGCCAAGGGTAGGGCATTATAACCCCCATATAGTTTATTATTTGAGCTAGCTTGGTTCAGTGCTACACTTGCTATTTCTGTATAGTGCTGAGCTGCTACATGTGAGTATTCTACAAATACTGTAACAACTTTATGCAAGTCCCCCAGTATCATCTTTTGGATCTTATCAAGGCTGCCCACACTCCAACAGAATAAAGAAAAGGCAGGTAGCTGCAACTTTTCTTGTTGTTCAGGACTGGAATATACTTTTCATTATGGAAAGGAAAAAAATTATCATACTAGCTGTCCACAGATTTAAATTTTCTTTTCTCTTTTTCCTATAACTGCCCTGCACACTTACATTAATATACCTGACAGTTTCAAGCGTATTTACAATAGGAACACACAGCTATCATCTACTTCTAGTATCTGCCTCCTGACTAGGTCTACCCTGACTGCACCGTAACTGTGAAAACCTGATCACAAACTGAATTATAAAATACAACCTGTGAATACTCTTATTTAGGGGAAAAAAAAGAAATATTCAGTCTTCTCTTCCATCTTCTTGGATGGCATATTCTCTTCCTTGGACTACAAGCTGTATCTTAAAGACTACACTTCATCAAGTTATGTGAAATAAGATTTTTGTGGACTACTACATACTGACAATTTATTTCAGCCAAACAGATACTACTTTTCCTTTATGAAATAGGGAGAGAGTATTGCACTAAGGTTTGGGTTGTGGTGTGTTTGTTTGGTTTTTTTTTCTCTCCTCCCCCAAACACAGTATGCTTTACTGAAGATTCAATTTTAACATCCTTTTATACCCTTAAAGATACAGATCTGCACTTACAGGTTTCTATACAGAAACTGTCAAATAAAGAAAAAAAAAAGGTGTGAGGGAGAATTTAGCAGTCACTAGCATCTCTGCCCCCAAAACATTCTATGGTTGCTACTGAAATAAAGCTGCAGCAAACAATTTGGGGATTTAAGTCTGTGCCTTGAAGCCATTTCAATTAGTTAAATAACACTGTCCATTTCTCCTCTAAGCACAGCAGAAAAATACGGGAATCTTTCCTAAATCCAAAAGCCATCATTCAAATTCTTTCCCAAAAGGTCTTTACCTAAACAAGACTGACAGCCAGCTTCTTCATGGACAGATGTATGTTACTGCTCCATAGCTTATTTGTAAGCCTATCTGTTTTCAAGTGATGGATTCCTGACTTGGCCACTCATGATTTAAAATTGCCATTCTCACACAAATCATGTCAGGACACAAATAAATATATGAAGTATATTGTCCGAAAGAGTAGTAGGGACTGCTCTTAATTTTACTCCTAAAAGGCAACAAACTGAAAAGGTTATCAGCTCCTAATAGACATGCCAGACTGCAGGTGAATACAACCAAAGAACAAGTCACACTTGGCAAACTTGGTAGGGTTTCATCAGCAACACATTAGAAGACAACATTTATTTGTATGCACAGGTAGACATGAAATACCATTTAAATTGCTTTGAAAGCACATAAAGGGATTGCCAGCTTATACCCAACTTAGCTCCATATTAAAAAAATAATTGCAATATTCCGTTCTAAAAAGAAATGTTTGTGGAAATAAGTTAAGTTCGAACATGAAATTTGTCACTTGTTTTACTAGAGTAAACTTTCTGGAACTGGTCAAAATAAGTTTCCAGACTGCTGACACACTGCTGCAAAACCACTTCTACATAGAACACCACAGAAGATGAGGCAGGAGCAGCTCCAAACTCAGGGTCTTAAGGTGACCAAAAAAAAGGTTATGTAAGAGAAGTTGTGCTACACCAAGCTGTACTGTTCCCTGCCAGCATTTCAGCCAGTTGGTGAAGTTCCTAACATAAAATTTACATGCTACTACAGGCTTTTTGACAAGAGTTCCTTCTCACCCCACCTCTAGCACTACCACATATAGATTTGATGGGGTGGGGCTTGAGGGATTTCCATGTTTCATTTGAATTGGCTGCAGATAAGAATTAACATCAGATGTCCTCCAGCTTTGTTTGAAATGCTGCTTTAGTTTTGCTTTCTTTGCAATGCCTGTTAATTATGTTTATACAGCTCTACTTCTATTATAATGAAGACCAAATCATTACAGACCATATATACACAAAGTTAAAGGCAAAATTACAAAGATGAAGCAATGCAAAGTGAATGAGAACTGGATAAACCAGGTATCTTTAGAGAAACTTCATCCTGCAATACATTTGGCTTGCTACTCTAATAAAAATGGTAGGCTACTCACACAGCTTTCCATTCATCTACAGCAGTAGCAGCAAGAGGTTCTGTCTGACAAAGAGCAAGTCTTTATGAAAACAAATATGATAGATGTTGACTTTTTAAAGAGACCTTACCACATAAATAACAGTGGTAAACACACACACAGCTGAGTTCCTTTTGCAGAAGTCTCACCTTTTCAAAATTAAGACGACCTATATTAAGCCACTGCTCAAAGTCAATGTTCCTCCAGTGGCAACTGAAGAACGTGCCTTGCTCAAATTTGCAATGTGAAATTTTATTAACATGAAACAAAGAAATGCCACAATACCTCTGCTCAATTTAAGCAGTGAAAGAATATATTTTGTGTGCAAGTCAGATACTGACAAACAAATGATACATAGTGAATATATGTAAAAATGGATGAAAAGAGTAACAGACAGCTTTTGACACTCACAGAAAGTAAAATCCTGTGCCTGAAAATTTGGCCCTTTTTGTGGCAGATACCTGTCACATTCCAGGTGGCAGAAACATGTAACCATGTAAATACTGTAACCATGAAAAGCCCGAGTGAAGTGTTATTTATAATCCACTTACTATATGTATGCCAGCAAGTCTTTCTCCTTTAATATGAAAGGAAAACATTTCCTGGAAGGCCAGTCAAAAGATAGGAAGAGTCCTTCACTTTGAGCTTCAAAAGTGTGAAGTTGGAAGGAAGAAAAAATTTGAAGAAGTTAAAAGAATGCTGAACCACAGCTGAACAGCAGATCCTTAAGCATAACGTTAAAGTTTCATGTAACCCTACTGATTTCAAAGAGGACTGTGTTTAACTTGCTGTGCTGGAAAACAAAGGGAACATGACTCACAGAGCTTAATGGCTACAGCTGCACTGCTTGAAATCATAGAAAACATCAGCAAACCTCAGAAGTGTCTGTACAGCTAGCTCCTATATTTTAAAAAACAACCCACAATAACCAACAGTAAACAGCAGGTTTTAAGGTGAACATCACTGTAAATCATGAAGGAAAATGCGCAGGAAGGATGACCAGCTGATTATATTTAATATGCCTCTTTCTAATGAATCGGGTAATCCAGAATACAGGATCAGACAAGAAAGGAAGGCCCATTTTAAAGAGTTAAGAAGCAATGTAAACATATTAGGCCACATTTTACTGATTAGAACAACAATAGGAATGCAATTTTTTTTTTAAAATGAATTTGCACATATCCTTTAGATGCAGATTACCGTACTTTCTAAAACGAGCTTTAGAGCCCAGAGAGACTCTGATACGTATTCAGCTACATCAGGATCTTGTGAAACATTTCTGGGTTGTGTTGTATGAAAAAGCAAAGTGCCCAAAACATTGACTGCCATAATTCCAAGCTACCTGATGGCGATTTTGGCTCAGTAAGCACACTGACTGACTGAGGACACAGCAAGGTTAGCAGGCCATCTGGCAGTCCCTGAAAATACTCAAAGACGACATGATGTCAAGCCTTTTATGCTGGGGGGACACAACACGGGACAGGACACACAGACGGGGACTGAAAAAGAAATATTTACAAAAATTAAACCATGATAAGCTCAGAAATAGTATTCATTTAATGCCTAATGGAATTAATAAATAAATGGTATCCCACGGGTAAAATGCTGAACAGATGTAACAAAAATCTAAAGATGCTTTGGGCAAGTACTGCCAAAATATGAAATAAGCCATCTAGCCAGAGGAGACTTAGACAAAAAAACCCACTGTAAGTGTATTGGAGACCACTGAAGATATTGAATATGCTCTGGGCTAAACTGTTCCATGCTTGCCAGGATGAAAACAGCACAACCACCACTCCCTTCATATGCGAAGCCAGTACATAAATCAGTGACATCTTTCTTTCCTGGGGAATTTATCCAGTTGAAACGCAGCCAGTACAAGGAAAGAATAGCTTCCATATGAATATTGTGCCTTCCGCTGCTCAATTCTAAAGAGATTCAAAGGCACAGAATTTCAGACTGCACGGGGCCCCACGTAACCATTGAAGAAGTTTGCTGTGCCAGAAGGAAATCTTATAACATCATTTTGGCCTGTTCCTATGATGACATAATACAGTCATTGAAAAAGATACAATTTCATCTGTTGTATTTTCTCCTTGACAACACTGCAACTGGTTTACTATTACTTATTTTAATTTTCTGGATACCTAATCTGGCATACCTGGCCCAGCCTCAAAACACAGTGCTTGTTCATTGAAATAGTAAGAATCTCTGGAGAGTGCTCTGAAAAAAAAAGTGTGTGCTGAAAACATATGTAATTAATCATTTAACCAATATATTCTCTTTGATATAGCACTACCGTCTCAGTAAGTTTCAAGTAAAAAAAAAAATTACAGTGTTTAGAATACTAAGACTCATGCTGTAAGTGTCCTGCACCATGAGTTTCTGGGCATTTTCCTCTGAAAACAAACCGAAGAACCAGAATTTTGTCTTTTTAATTCTACGTCTTGTATTTACGCAAAAACATTATTATAATGGACAATTACTAACTTTTTAAAAGATGAAAAATAAAAACACTTCGAAGGTGTGTTTAATGTTAACTTCTTTCTAAAATGTCAAAATTAATTATTTAATCAGAGGAATTTTTTTGTATTTATATGAATTACTTTTGGATTGAGTTACATATTTCTAAATAAAATAAGCTATATGTGAAGTTGGACCACTATCATCAAATTTACTAAGGAATTGGAGCATCTTGTGATTTAGGGTTAGAACTACCTAGAGCAGATACCCAAGTTATCCTTCTTTTCCAGGACTTCAAATTAGATTAAATAAACCTACAATTATTCTTATAGATTGGGGTTTTTTTTCCATTTCACAACATATTTTGTTCATGTTTTAAGGATTTTCACCAATTAATGGAATAATGAAGCCCCAAAACCTACACGAGCAGCTTTTCAAGCAACCAGCCACAACACTAAATCACATATAGGACAACTCACTACAGCACCAAGCATTCCGTCCCTCATCCTGCAAAGTACTTCAGTACACTGCGCTCCTCTTCAAATTTAATGCAATTTCTTACCTGTTCTATCAGGATCATTCATGTTGCAGAGAACTGACAGCAGCCTGTAGAACTATGTATTCTGTAACATTCATAATTAATTCTGCTAAATGCTACTTGTGCTCTAGAGAACTTTAAGATCTGATCTTGTACGTAAGAGTGAAGCTGCAAGTCTCAACAGTAGCCACAACAAATACCTTTCTTGAAACGATTTGGATTAAGGTTTGTTTTGGTCATGTTGATTTAATGATGAACCATTTTTTAAAATGCAAATCAACGCTAATGCCTATAAATACATTTGATTGCAACTCCCTCCAGATAATTTATCATTCAATCATCTGGCTGTAGAGCGAAGAGGCAGATGTCTTATCTTTAAGGTAGGCATCCCTTAAACACATGCTACATGCAACAGCAACTCCCTTCTGCCTACCATCAGCCAAGATGATGCACAGAAGCCTGCTCCCTGCTGACCAGGTCTCTCCATTTCACAAGAGAGAATGCAGATAGAAAAGGCATAAAAACACTAAGCAGATTTTATTTTTTACCCAAGCCAGACACATACAAGACTCAGGGAAAAGTGGTATGTAGACTTGAGTATGGATGCATGTGCTTCTGAAGCTACTTTTGACAACAACCTAACACTTAACAGGTGCCTCAGCATAAATCAAGAGCTGATTTATTATGGACAACAAATGGTCCTTCCACAACAACATTCTCAATTTATCATATTATAATTGAAGTGTGGCCTCTCCATAGCCAACCAATATGCCAAGACAGATGGCACATACCTCTCAGAGCTCCAGACATCAGAAATCCACAGCTCAACCTTTGATACTAACCAGACTGCTCTTAAAAGTACCAGATTTAAAGAAAAAGTATGTATGCTTTTGCAAACCTGGAGAACATGTTTTAACTGAAGATCAGTTAAAATCAGCTATGCTTAACCAATACATAATTGTGATTTACTGGCAGTGTGAAATTACTAGGCTTTAAAAACTGTTCTTGCATTCACTTGAACTTTCTAATGTTGGACCCATCTTAGATGCAGTCTATTTGCTCCTGCAGTTTTGTGTTAGCCATAGTATCGTGCATTTTGCTCTCACTGAATGATGAAAAAAACACCACAGCACTACAAATAAAAGTCACAATATTTAAAAATAGACAGATATGCCTAACTGCAGGCAGCAGTACAATCCCCCCCGCAAAGGGTTTTAATCGTTGTCCATCCATACTTTAAACCACAGATCTATTTTCAGCCACTCCATCACTCCTCCACATGAGAGAAACAAGAAGTGTCAAGAGCCACTGAACACAGAATTTCCACAGTTAATCAGCACATCACTTCTCAAAACAGATGTTCTTGTAATCATGGTGCACTGGGAAAACATCAGTACATTCAATAGCTTCCGTCTCATATGCCTTTATGCTGTTCTCATGTTAGATAGAACTCTAAAACTTGGGGGGTTGATTTCTTACAAGAAATGAATCAGGTAAGCCACAATATTTCAAAAGGAAAACTGAACCTTAACACAGTTTACACTGTCACGAATCAGATAACTTCATACTTTATGACAACAAGTCAGATTGTTTATGAGAATTAGGATGCAGGAACAAGAAAAGACTCCTGAAAAAAATCACACAGAACACACCTACCTCTTAGACTTACAAAGGCATCAGGCTACTGTATTTCCTATCACTCCTTATTCTTCACTATTTCTACAATAATCGTATCATATATATATATATACACACACACCCTCCACACTACTAGGAGAAAGAACATTTCCTTTTCAGTGTGTATCTAGAATGTAAGAAATACCGGGGCGGGGGGAAGATTCCCAAATACTAAAAAGAAAAAAAGACACACCAAAAAACCGCCCCAAAACAAGTCTGACCTCTGAACTCCAATCACTGAAAACAATCTTCAGAGATTTAGTCCCAGATAAAATTCCAATTGCATTTAAGGGGGAAATAGTGAAAACAAATATTAAGAGTATTCAATTGAAGATGACATGACACAAATATCTGACATCTACCAAAACCTTCCTTTCCTATCACTGCTATGTATCTTTCAATACATACTACTGAAGAAATTCTTACAAAAAAACTTGAATACTGTTAAATGCCTATGAATTCCAACAACTGTTTCAGTCAGCTATAACAGAATCATGCATCTATACTGTAAGCAACTAAATGAGCCTACAAATATTTCATAAGACAGCTTGAAAATCTGTAAAATCTCTAATGAAAAATGCAGTGTTTAACACAGAAAAACTTTTAGGATGAGTTAAAACATCATTTCACAACATGTGACATCTTCACATACCGAGACCCTTGAGAGGCTCCGAAAGTCAAATCACTAGCTGCTGAGACACTACTGCTACACCATCAGCTTCATGTCCAGTGACACAAACCCTCCCCTGTGTTGTCACAAACCAACCAGCGCTCAAGACACCATTATTTTTCACAAGGTAGTCCTGCCCACATTTCCACCTCTTTCATTCAGCCATTTCCCCAAAAGAGGAAAAAAACATAACTGAAGTAACGGATGAAGCATCGCCAGTGAATTCTGAATCCCTTCAGCATTGCAGACACTATTCCACTGGTTTCTGTACAGGTTAAAACAAAACCAAGAAAACCCGCAAACAAAAAAGCCTCAGAGACTATGGAAGTGATACCAAATGTAGGGTGGTCTCTGATCCACGGAATGGCAGTTCAGAACATGCCTGAAGGGCTAATGACCAACTTTTCCTCTACTTCCACAGGGTGACACCTGCCGAAATGGCAGTCTCTGCCATTCTATTCCCCTACAGCAGCTCCTGCAGGAGCATATGCTATGAGCTCATTTTGTGTGTACTGGTCATAAATACCAGATGTTTCAAAAAGGAGAAAGAATGATTTAGAAAAAATGTATTTAAGCAAGGACAGTGTTTGAGGCAGGGAGCGTTAAGCAGATACCAAAATATTGGTTTAGTCTCGGCTAGCGAGAGGAGGAGGTGTGACATTTAATCATGCTGCAAGGCTAGTATTACACACAGCAGCTGCCCAATACATCCTGTAGGACAGCGTGCCAGTACTTTGCTTGAAGACTCCCTTTTGCTCCAGCATCAGTCACAGAAAGCACACAACAGCCAAGTAGGTTTCTATTTTGTGCACTGGTGTCAGTACCGACACATCGTAGAGGGTTTTGTTTTGGGTGTGTTTTTTTTTAATTAGATGAGCAGTTGATGGGTATATTACGAGTAGCCACACAGATCAGTGAAGGGAGAAAAAACAGGATATTAGGAAGCAAGACATGGGGCAGTATCCTAAGCAATTACTCTAGCAATTACAACAGTCAGATGACACAATGCAGTACCAGACAAAGGATGATCAGCAACTGCAAGTGAACCACTTGAGTGGCCACACACTGCAGCAGGGATGCCACTAATTAGACATGGAAGGAAAGAATGTACTGCCCACCATTTCGAAAATATGCCAGAACATAGCATACTATTTCGCTGCCAGATTAAGGTTGGTATTTCTTCCAACCACAGCAACAATGTATTAGTTTAGAATTTAACTATAATGCTGATTAAAATGTGTACAATATTAGAATAAAATTTCCATATCCTCTTACCCTAGTAAGCAGCAAAAAGGCTTTTGACTGACAGATCTGGCCCACTCTTCTAACCTTCAGCAACAGTGAAAGCACTGTCATGTTGAAAAAAGAAAAACACACTGATTTGGTAAGACAACAGTTGCACACACTGTTCCAGCTCCACTCATAGGAATTTAGAGAAGCTCCCATTTTATTCGCTCACGATAAACCATAAGGACCAACACTGCACTTCACATATTTTGTACTATCATGTCAGTATTTTTTAAATCTCTCAACCCCTGTGTGTCTCAAGCATCCCACAGGCTGATGATACCGTGCATTTACCAAACATTTACTGCTTTATGAAAGAAAAGGAAGGCATCTGGCTGGTCTGCAGAGTTTCTTGATAATATTCACAAGAATTCAGTTCTAACACCATGTTTCACCTGTTCTTTAGGGTTCAGTTTATTCTATAATAAACCCCACTAGTATAACAAGAACATCAATATTATCCATAATTTCTCTCAAAATTTAAAAGCTAAAATTTTCAATTCAGGTTATGATTAGACTAATAAGTTTATATGAACACATTTTGCATATATTAACATTATCTCAAATACTGCAGAAACATGGAAAAATAAAGTGGAAGAGAAGAAGAAAACAACTTCCAGACAACACCAATGAAAGTCAAGTGTTCTTGCCTGCTGTTTGTATGCCTCTCTGAACTGTTTCCCACCTCCTACACTGGAATTTTTTTGCAGAAAAATATTTCTATTGTATTTTTTCAGAAGATAACAGAATAATATTTCTTTTGCGGTATTTCAACCAACATCAGCAGTGACTACCACTAGTAGGAACACCCGAAATCCCAATAAGAACAGATTCTTCTTCACTTTTGTTACTTTTTGGAGACCTCAAACAGTCGCGATGTTTGCATTTCCAGTTGAAGGTGGTATCCATTTATAGAAACGGATTTACAAATTTCTTCTCAACAAAGCTGCCAGATTTCCTTCTCTTTGGCATACTGTGCAAACATGATTTAAACAGGATCCAGGTTCTCTATGACTTATTAGATATCCATTCTGTTATCTTTCCATTGTTTACCAAATAGGAAAAGTATTAAATCTACCTTGTAAAGAAGACTGTAAGGATCTGGTAAGATCCTAGATCTACTGGTTATGAAACTAATCAAAATTTTTACCAAAATCAACACTAAGCATCTCTTTAATGGATAGGCCTCCCAATACTAAATATCAAATTACAACTTAATGATTTTAGAACAAGTGTTTCAATGACTTCAATTACTCAATTTCTCTCTTAGATACCAGATCTCTCGTCCAAGTTATTTTTACCCATTTGTAACAAAGATGTGTTAGTAGCAGCTTTAGCAAGTATCTCTCAGAAGCCTTAACAGCTCCTCTTTACCCTAAAATTACCATTGATAGTCTTGGCCCTCTTCCTCATCTCTCTTTGAGATACCACAGACTACTCTGCAGTCTATGTCAGAACTTCTTCCCTGAGGGAATTAATTTTTTTTGCATGCCAACATTTCAACAGAAACAGGACCATATCTTTGCTTTCCTCATCTACAAACAGGAACAATAAAATGGACTGACCCATCCAAACAAAAAAACCCACACCCAAGGAATACCATTACAAACAGGGACTATGCCAACTTTTGACAGGACTCTCGGATGTAAGCCCAAGTCAAATTTTACATTTGATAGCAGAACTATTTTTCCACCTTTGGGCTTCTATTCACCTTCTATAAGCAAGGACAGACTGGTGGAAAGCTGAAGTGGTATTATAGTTGGTATGAAGATTCATTTCCTCCGCTCCTCCTACGGCAACTGAATCTTTTCTGAATGTGCAGACGTTTTAATGGGCAGAAGCAAGAACAAAACCACTGTAAAATGGCAGAAACATTCAGTAGCTTTCCTGTTTGTTATTCGATCCTAGCAAATAAACCCACTGTGCAAATGCACTGACTCAATACTAGATAGCATTAACTGGGACTAAACACAAGTTTTGAAAAAGCCTTCATGTATTTTCATGTCAGCTAAAATTTATTATTTATAAGCTCACAAACTAAGAATCCACTTGACTCCCCATTTTCAGGTTTGGTGGTAACACTTCCCAGGATCAGCAGAAAGCAGGCAAATCACTGAAAAATCCCTGTTTTGCATAATAATTATATTATCCTCATCAACACTATAGTATATAGTATACATACATAACATGTATGTTTCATTTTTGAAGGGAGCTATATTTAAGTGAGAAAATACTTGAGGGGAGTGTGAACAGGAAAACAAAAAAGAAACATCTTTAGAAGAAATGTTAAATTTCTTAAAACAAACTGGAACAAACCACTTCAACAAGCACATTAGCAAAACAGAGGGAAAAGCTGCAGCATGGCTGAGCAGGTGACTACAAAAAAAAAGACAGAAAGCATCCTCCAAAAAGCTGAGAAGTGTCCCACCAAGAAAAACGGAAAGGATCGTGTACTTTTGCAGATTAAATATTAACATGACAAAAAGTGGGTTTAAGAAATAATTTACAAGAAATAATTTAATCATTATTTTGAAAATACAAGAGTGGGAAAGCTTCCAAGGAGTCTTTGTGGGAAATAAAGACATAAAAGGAGCACTCAGAGAGGGTAAGGCTACAGTATAAAACCTTGTGAAATCTTTAAATGAGTTTATGGTGAAGGAGTGTGAGGAATTTCCCATACTGGAGCCCTTCTCTAATGGATGCATTGGTAGATGTCCTAGAAAAAAACTGACAAAATTAACAGTAACAAATCACCCAAGCACTCTTCAGGAATTTAAAGCTGAAATAATCGAGATGCTAACTGTGCAGTGTAATCTCACTTCAAATCATTGCGGCATTTCAGAACCAGAAGGTAGCACAAGTAACACTTTTCAGGAAGGGTTGTATGAGAAGTCAGAGGAATTACAGACCAACAGCCTCATGTCCATGCTAGGCATAGCACTATGCATGAGAAATATTCTACTGAGGAAGAACCAACACAACTCTTACTAGAGGAATTCATGTCTTTTAGACCTTGTTCTTAAATAGGTCAAGTCTTTGGAAGTAGGTGAGCACACAGGATCTGCCTAGCACAGCCTACCTCATTTTCTAAAAGGTGCTATGCAGAATTTCTTTTCAAAACACTGTTAAAGAAATCAAGCAGCATTTCTTAATTTCACCGTTAAAGAAAATCAAGAATTAGGAAAAAAACCCAACTCTTCCCACAAATAAGTAAGTGACTCTAAAAAAGGAAATAGAAGGAAAAAGGAAATAGGTAGTTTTCACATTGGAGGCAAACTTCTGCAGGATTCTTTGCTCCAGGTTCCTCAGTTCAACAAGCTTCATAAATTGCATTGGAAGGTGTAAACGTAGTCTGACAAACTGCCTGCTTATGGTATTTGATTATTTGAGTACCAAACTTAAGGGCTATTTGCAATGAACTGTAGAAAGAACCTTGTCACACCAAGTGACAGAGACATGTAAGTGAAAGTCAGTACTGACAAAATGGAAGAGACACAGCAAAAAAAAAAATCTCGAAGTCTGAACTGACCACTGCTGCACGGAAATGAGGTGTTCATACCATAATGAAGAACTCTACTGAACACTCAGCTGTCATTTTGCTGGCAGTCAAAAGCCATACTGAGTGTACGTTAAAAATTATTCAGAAGGAAAAAGAACAGTACAAACAAAAAACTATCATTATGCTACTGCATAAATGCATAATGCTCCTGCATATTAAATATTTTCTGCAATTCTAGCTCCCAACCCACTCCGTACAAAATTACATAACACAACTTGAAAGAGGAACAGAGAAAAGCAATTAACTGATGATACAACATATGGTATAAGCAGCATAACAAAGCCAATTACGTGACCGCTGTTCATTGTTTATTTGCTTGCTGACATCACTGGATGGTCCCTAGTTCTTCTATTGGAGGAAACGAAGATGATGCTTCCATCCACCATGACATGCTTGTACCAGAACAGACTAATGCCTCAAAAAGCTCCTGGTACAAATTTAGTGCACTAAACTTGCATTAAGGTTTCCTGGGACCTCACTGAAGGCCTAGGAAAATATTCTGGGAAATATCAGCGTGTATTTGTGACATTCTTGAACCCTTTTTCTATACACCTACCAGCGGCACTGTTCCTGCTTGTTTTAAGTCTTACTGTTCACTACTACCGTATATAAAGTTTTGGGGGACCTGGAACAGTTGTTTCTACATCCTAATGTAGGATTGTTTGTCTCACAGCTGCTAAAAATGAAAAACCTACAACCTATTATGACAATTTTGTGTAATTCTTTGTACGTTCATAACATCTAGTTTCTGAACAACTGCTTAGGACTCTTGACATACACATCTTTGTTATCTGATTTTACACTGAAAAACCTTCACAGAGAAGACCAATTATTCTGAAAGGTTCCAAGTGTTTTCAGAAAGCTAGTAAACTGAAGTATTACTTTAACACCCCTACACTTTTTACAAGATTTAATGTAATTAAGACACATGTACAATTTCCTGATTTTTTTGATCTCTTAACTATTTTATTCACTATTATCTTTATTCTTCCCATCTGCTGACACTCCATAAGACTAATTTAGTTCCACATTCTACCTACAAAATACAAACCTTGATCCTATCTCTGTTGTAACAGAACATCTTTGATTTTTTACTTATATGAAAGCAGATTCATAGCAGTTTAGAAATTGTAACAGTCAGCTTGATTCAATCTACATAAACTAAGAACTCCCTATCTTACAAGAACTTCATCAACACATTTGATTTTATTTATGGTGCTATATCACTGAGTAGTTATATACTCCAGGAATTAAGCTTACCAAATCCTTACACTGAAACTGTAAAGAGATACCCAATAACATTCTTTTTAAATGCTTCACCAGTTCCACATCCCATCCTGTAGAGAGGTTAAAGTAACACTGGGGAAAAAAAAAAACTGCAAAGATAAGACAGACACACAGCTAATGGAGCCAAGATAAAACACGTATTTCAAAAAAGCAACTAGAATCTACCTTTGCAACATAAAGTAAAAAAAAAAACAAACACAAAGCACAAACACTGAACATGGGCATTTTCAGTACCTAGCAGATGTTTAAGTCTCCCCTTCCAACAATACAAATAGCTATTCAACCTATACTACTAATCATCTGGGTGTCGTATTTTATATCTTACAACACAGTATTAGAAAATATCTCTGCCACTGGGTTCAGTACAGAAGTGACAGATAAAATTTATTTTCCGTTAAGTTGAAACTCTAGAAAATTAACTGGAATATAAAACATTAAAGTTTTCAAAAGAAATTAAAAATCTTCCAGGTTGTTATCAAATACTTCATTTCAACATGAATATTGACAGCAAATCTTATGCTTCTATTGATGAAAAATGTTTCCTCTCCATAACCTTTCAAAGCAAACAACAAATAAATATTTCTAGAAATGAAAGATGGTAGCCTTAGCTCCGTGAGAACAGAAGAAGGGAAAGAAATAATTCAGGCTGCCAGTGCAACCCACAAATGCCGTACCATGTGTTTGGTTAAATCTCTCTTGAATTCCCCCACAGCCTCTCACTGAGATACAACTGACAATTTTACCAACAGTCACAATCTTTTCTTCATGTTTCGTATATGTTCATCCTTAAATCCTGTTTTCCTTCCATTACAAGATGCTTTTGCGACCCGAAGCATGTTACTGCACACTGAGAGACAAAAACTCTGCTGCATTAGTGCTCAGGGACTGTGGGTTGAAGGACAACCAATTCAAATGTGTGACTGCTCACTAAAATCACAAGCGGCAGCAAGTACGCTTGACAGAAAAGGTAAAAGGAACACCCCATTTAAAATTATAAGCATAGCGCACAACTTGCCAAACCTCACAAATTGCAAAAAATAATACCAAGAGTTTAGACTGGGTCTAGGTAAAAGTTCTTTCTGCCCACTTCCTTGCAAGCCAACTACTTTGACAGAACTGACACATCAGTTTTCTTAAGGAATAATGAAAAGTGCTTTCAAATGAATACTTGTGTGACAAAATGGATTTTTAAACTGTCCTCTTGACCAATAATTACATAAATATGGAAGAAGACATTAAAGATTCATGTTACCCATTTTAACAAATACTAGCCTGTCAAAGGCGCTGGCAACATATGTACTAAGAAATCTGGCACTAAACACAGGAATACTGCGTAACAGCCACCTTGACATTCCATGGTGAAACCCTATTTAAATTACTATACATGACAGTATTAATGCAGACTCTGGTCTCCAAAAAGAATGAAGTCTGAACCTTTGTAATATCTATCCCTCTTTGCTTATAAAAGCTATTCTGGAAGCCAAATACTCCACTACCATGCTGTCATGAGGAAATAGCAGTTTATAAACACATTTCAAGAGAACTGGAAGTCTTATTATTCAGCCTGTTTGCAATGGAATACAAGACTCAAGTCCTGTAATTTTTTCAAAGTAATTATGTTTATGAACAAAATACCACATTATAAATTATGACAGACACCGTAAATATTTAACTAATAGGGTGTAATTAAAAAGCAGCTCTTGCTGCTTTAGGCATCATTAGGACAATGGTCAGAGTCAAAATGTAGGATAAATACCTTCCAGCTGAATTCTTGCTGATACAACCTCCAAAATGTAGCTTGCCATAGCAGTAGTAAATACAGCAGCCCTTACGCACACATGCCTCAAAATGGAGGCCACAGGGAGAGTTATCCTGATCTGCTTAACATTGCAATAAAGAAAACCATTCCTCTTCAAGTTGGGAAAAAACCAACCAAAAGTCAGGGTTGCACCTTTTCTTTTTTTCACTTCCCCACAGTGTGTAAATGGAAGGAATTCCGAATTGCTGAAAGACTTCTAATTTTCAGACACACTGTACTCTTGATCCTCCCACCCTCTAAGGAAAAAGCTTTGACACTAAAATTTAAGAGATTAGTGCCCAGCAGGTGATAAAACCAGCGTCATGTAACATAAAACCCACAGTATTAAGCTGTGAGCAGCATTGGATCAAATTAAAAAACAAAGAAATCCCACACAAACTATACAACTAAAACCACAACCCATACTCAAGAGCTTTTTTTTGGGCAGAAGCAGCAAAGTTCTTTCCAAATCATCCAACATCTAAGACCCCCTGCAGGAAAACTGCCTGCTCCTGCTCCCTCACAGTGCAATTCAGAGGTCAGCCATGCATAACAATCATCTAGTGATGATGACTCTTTGTTTAAAAAAACCCTAAACACATAACCCCCCCCCGTGGTTAAATGTATTAAGTTTGTTACAGTCAGGCCCTTGCTAGTAAGAGGTTTGAACACCTGTACTGTGCTTCCTAACTATCCCCACCTGATACTTACCAGGATATAAATTAGTTTTCTTAAGTAAAAATATTACCCAGTAATTCAATGAAGGATTTCACAGTCTCAGCTGCAACAGATTCAAAAGTTTCCCAACTTCTATAGAACATTATTTGTCTTTTAAAAAAAACTTACATGGCTAAATTTCAGTGTCAGGACCACAGGCTAGCAGGGTTTGCTTGGGTTAAAGTGTTCATCTTCCTACCCAGTCTATGACACAGACAATTATTTGTTGCTTAACATTTTCCTAGAGAACCACATCCTGTGAGACACTACCTTTAGGATTCCGCAATAAAGATTAAGTAAATATAATTTTTACCTCATTCTACAGCACACATTGACCCCACATGAACCATCTCCCATTAATACGGAAATTATTTATGAAGAATTCTTCTCAGGTTTTGGTAATTCTCAATGCCTTCTACCCCACTCGCCACAAATACATAGAAGTTTTAGACCAGATTGTTTGGTGGTGGGTTGGGTTTTTATTTTCTTTTTTGAAATTCACTGTCTTCCCTGTTGTTTATAGGTTCTGTGCATATTCCCATAATTAAGTATTCCTTAATACCGATGGCAAACTTTATAGCTCTCTCAGTGTTTAAAGAGGAATCATTAAAACCAGCAGTGACTGCACACTGTGTGCCTTATGGGTTGCCCAAGAAAATATTGGTAGTTCATATCTCAGCAGAGATTGTCATACAAAACAAGAAAATCCCATTAAAAGTTCATGTTATTTGCTCTTCTTTAAAAGATGTTTCACATTTACCTTCTTCCAATATTTTGTCTGAATAATGACAACAGCACTTAGCTCACAGTAAATATTTCTGCTACACTGCATTAAATATTTGGGCCACAAAATGTAGTATTCATCTAAAAAGCAACAGTAAGGCCGGTTTGGAGTTGCAAGTCAAAACAAAATTCTTCGTTGTTATTCTAGAAAGAAAGCACAGTTCCCGACTTTAATTTTAAATGGAGCTATTAAAAAGACTATTCATACTTTGTAATCCTGCAGAGAACAAGCATACATAAAAAACAATACCTGATGCTTCAAAGGAAAATTAAAACAGAGTCTCAGTAGCAACAAGCCTGACAGGTTTAGCTTCAGAAGTTTCTACAGAGTTACAGGTAAGAAGGTATTTTTCCCCTGGACATTTTCAATATCCTTGTAAACTAGCCACAAGCCTCAGTTGGTTTCCCACTTATTCCTTAACTTAGGCAGCTGTAAGTACCCAAAATTGTAAAGTTAACCAGACATGTTAATAATTCAGCTGTGGTGCTGAGAAGCAACAAACCTCTCTATACAACCACTATGTAAAGTGCTCACCACCATCACTTACCTTCAAGTGCAAGCACACCATGAGAACATTCAGGATCAGCCCACTGCGCTGCTGGCTTCACCACTGCCTCCCTGCTCCATCCTGTCTTTCCACAGCATGTGAAACAGGAAAAGCAACTCCATCTTCTCACCTTCAGAAGACAACACTAAGGAGGCCAAGGTATGCTTGCTTTATTGCCTTTCCTTGATTAAGTACTCCCCAGCACCTGCTTTTCCCTCTGGAGTCTTCATATAGTTTATGCCCATTTCCTGATCAATCATCCTTCAGGAGCATTATCTATTATATAAACGGGCATCTTGTCTCTGCCACCTTCCAACAACATTGGCAGTGGGTCCAGTCAGGTAAAGTAGTTACCAGTAGCACCTTTTCAAAGAAGCAATAGCCAAATGGCACCTTGTTGCTGCACACTCCCCTCACAGGCCAGCTTCCCTCAGCTCAGCTCTCCCTTCAACCAGGACCCACCTGCCATCTATTTCTGCCCTCTTTGTAAACGTCAAGATAACATTTTCATCATCCCCACAGCTGGAGCGACCATTTTAGTCCCTCGCTTAGTGAAGGAAGGTGTCTACTCCCCCTTCACGCCTCAGCTGACTGGCCCTCCTCCGCAAGTGGCCCTCAGGCGCAGCTGTGGTGTCTCCTCAAGATGGCGCCGGCGGTGCTGCTCTAAGATGGCGCCTGCAGCGCCGCGGTGAGGCGATGGCGGGAAACGGCCAAGGCCTCGCGCCATTCCCGCCCTCCTCCGCCATTGGGGAAAACCAGCGGGTTTCCCCCCCAGCTCTCCCAGCCGCGCAGTTCCGTCTGGGCGGCCCAGGGCTCCGCTCCCTGCGTGTCGACTCACTCTCGTACACACTCTTGTACCCCACCGCCGAATTCTAAAGCCAAAAGAAGGCCCAGCGTGGTGGTATAAAGCCAGCCTGACGTTTTTGCTAGAGGCAGGATACTAATACCTCGTCCCCGTCTCTTATGAATTACAATGCTGATACTAGGGGTGCAGGTTTTTAAGAGTGTCTTATGTGCAAGTGCGTACTTCAGAAAAAGCCTCTTTGGGCATGCGATTTCTGGGCTTTATTCCATCCTGACCTTTAAGGGAAGGTACTTAAAACAAGAAACATCTACAGCAAGGAATGCAGAGAAATCCTTCCTCCTCATTTGTAACAAAAAATCTGCATATCAAAATCACTAATTGCTTTGATGACCCATAAACTCTCAAAAATAATTTTTATGGGGGCATCAATAAACAGCCTGCTAAATGTTAAACAGAATCCCCTAACGCTGGTTGGTATAATAATGTAAAAACTACAGTGGTGTAACTAGAGATGGATGGATGTTTTGCTTTTATTAATAACCCGTCTACAAGAGAGTTAACGACGAGAGCTGCAAATCAAAGAAGTCCAGTCCATAGCTATGAGCAAATGGTTCATCCTTGGTGCCTGAACAGAGCGCCAGACGAAGCATCTTTGACACCAGTTCACCATATTAATAATGAAAAAAAGATGATTACAGAACAGCAGCACAGCAGAGCCACACATACTGTGTGTGACTAATACAGCAACGCCAGAGAGTCCTAAAATTTAACTGAGGCTGAAAAAGAGCACTGCATTTTTTTTTCATTAGCTGAGGGCAGGTTATAAAATGCTTAGTCATTATTAAGGAGGCACCTTCTTGTTCATGTTGTGCGTTTTATGATCAAAGTTGCGTCAAAAGATGTAAGCAGATTGTTTCTAGATGAAAAGCATTTCCATCTGTATAAATGATAACTGTGCCTCTGATAATAAATACCCTTCAATAAAGCTTATATGTAGTCAGGCAAAAAAGTGTTGTTATAATAATAAACAGTGAAGAAAAGTCATAAGATTAGTCTTTTCCCATGAAGTGAAAGTCAATGCAAAAAGAAGCTAGGAAAAATATAGACCACACATTAATCTAAGTGACCGGTGATGATGATCCTTTACTTCCTTGAGAATCTGCTATGCAACAAAGAGGAAGAAAACAACAGCCATTTGGGGTTTTTTAAGCAGCATTTTGGCTACAAGATAAACTAATTGTCTTAGCAGGAAGAGACTGCTGTATCTGTGAGACTGGACCGTACCTGCAGCTCTGCTGGGTGCAGTGGGAATTGTAACCATGGTAGTAACACGGCTCTTCTCCCCGTGTACTAGATCACATCAATTGCCTTTTGAAAGCATTGGGAAAAAACCCTCAAGGCAAGTCTCCTTTCTCACTGAAATGGCTGGACCAGCCTGGGGAGGTAGACAACATGTTGACAGTACAGTATTAATCTTAGCACCAAGCAAAAAGGACAGATGTACTCACTTTTTCTCTGAAGCATAAGTGTGAAGTTGTATTGGGCAGCTTAAGTAAGAGAAAGGAAAAAGCAACGGAGATGAAGGAAAGAGAGGAAGCAAGATTGACAAGGTAATTTACTATATATTCTCTGTGTTTCATGTAATAAGACCTCACCACTCTGAAATAAAGCTTTCAAAGTCTCCCAGCTGCTCTCAAATGCAATCTTGGCATAAAGTGATCTTTATGCAGGGATGCTTTATATTCTCTTTATCTGCTCTAAATTAAGAATTAACTGGAACATGCTCTAAGAAAGTTCCAACCTACTCTCCTAGGCATAGATGAAACAAACCAAAATAACACTTTCCAACATTAACAGCCTTGAAGAGAAAAGAAGTAACAGAGCAATACCAAAAACACACAGTTCATTTCTCCCTGGATTAGGCAGATGCTTCTGCAGGCTGAGCTACTGTTTCCTGTAGCCACACTGCATTCTGTTTTGACCTTTCCATTTTCAGTCCTACCAGGACCATTAGTCTTGCTCAGCATGTGGATAAGAGATCAAAAAGGGAGGAAAACTGGACTCTCTACTTCAGCAGATGGCACTCGGCCCTCCTGAGTCAGGGCCTGAACCAAGGCTCCCAGGCTGTGGTTTGGGGCATTTGGGCCGCAGGACTTGCCAGCTCTCAGGCAGCCTGCGCAAGGACAAACTGTTCCAGCCACTTGTGTCCTTGAAAATGTCCCTGTTTTGTTTGTAAAAGACAACCAAGAGAAAGATTGCCTCAGCTTGGGAGTCACCCAAATCAGGCAGATGGACTCATGTCACTTTGCTTACAGTTATTCACATCCCCCCCTGGATTCAGCTAATCTTTCCTTTAATCACAAGCTGTAAAGTTGTATTCTTCAACAGATTCATCTTGCAGAGTTAGACCCATTCATTTAGCTTTATGTTAACACTTTGTCCAACTGTTTGTGGGCATAAGAAAAGATCTTGTCAATATTTCTTTAGTACAAATACTGGTTTCTAACCATAAACTTAAAAGTGATATCGAACAACAACGCTTCCTTTTGACAAGAGCACATTACTCCAGGGAGGTTTATCTGCAGAAGAGGTGGCATATACGGTATGTGCAAATTCAACAGTTTTGCATGCAATTTCCTCTTCAAAAAGCCATAGCAAAAAATAGTACCCTAAGTAATTTCTAATTTGAAAGCATATTGACTGAGATAAAAACTGTGTTTACACTACAGAACAAAAGATGCAGCGTATTTCATGTGACTGACTGTATTTCAGGAAAAGACCACAAATGCAAGAATACTGAATGCAACATGGAAAGGACTAACCACAAAAGCCTGCGCTGTTCACTGCAGACTGCCGTAAGATTTCCCCAAAGGCACAGGAAATCTGTAGCACAGTGACCTGACTTTTTTCAAGTGCTGTCACAAAGCCAGTGGACACGTAGCTTTTTTGGGCTCAAAATTTTGTATCAGTATTTAAGCTTCAGGAACATTTGGGCATGTCAGTAAATACAGGGACACTGTATGTGTAGCTCCTGATACTGAGCCGGCTACCAGTGAAGCAAGTGAAACGGAGAAGTAACAGCAAGAAGATGTCGTGAACACTTTAGAATATTCTACAGTCATGAGTCTGAGATTGTGCTGTTCTTACTCTATCACCTGTTAAAGGAGAGATTTAAGAAACTAAAACCTCAGGCAGATTTTATTAGGAGCCCTCTTGCATGTCCTGGCAGAAGACAGCATTTGGAATTGATGCAACTCTCTGAGAAGACAGTCCTTTAAAAAAAAAACCCTGCAAAATTTTTAAAGGGGAAAAAAATACTCTGAGTAGAGCCAAGTTTTAAAATTTCCAGTGTTCATCCCTGATCAGAGAGAAAGAGGCTTTCATGTAAAGTGGCAGTATTTCTGCAAAGATCAGAGCTGGAAGCTACAGTGACTTCAAATGCTCTGCCCGCAAAGAACCTTTTCATTTTTTGCTTTATTGTTTGCAATTATGAAATGAGTCAAAAAAATGTATTAAGCATTCAATTTGAAGCTCTGCTTGGAAACAGTCACACGTTATAGCACTTCGGATGGATTAATTATTGGCTAAATATTAATGCATTGAGTTAGATGTGTCAACAAAAGTTCAACACAAAGTTGTTAAGAATATAGGTTTTCCCGTACCCTATTAATTTTCACCAAATACATATAAAGCTGTACCTTTGTTATAACCTAAGCTTTTATGTTTGTTACAGTAAGTTTAATTTCTTGATTAAATTTCAGATGGGTGCATTGCCATTTCTCTCTGCTGGCTTTTTCGCTGATAGATCTCAGAATCTTTGTGGAGATTAAACCTTATTTTAAAAACTAAGCCACCTACCAGGATTTGTTCTTGAGTATCTGCCTTCTGCCAACCAACAGGTGACACTTCACACATGACTGTGATCTCAGTAAACACCACTGTACTGTCTCATTTCATCCAGGAAAGCACTGAAAGGATAAACATGATAGAAATCTGTTAAAAACAGCACGTATTTCAGGAAGTATCCATCAAGTTAATAGTAATTGCAAGTCCCTGCTGTTACTTGCTACAATCGTTAGTGAATTGTTACCTTAATCTACTTCATGATGTTTCAAGTATCTATATAGGTTTTCATCACTGAAGTTACTTTGCTTTCACCTGATGACACAACTTGCACATAGCACTTCAGACAGTGTATGACTGTACTATCCACCGTAAGTCACTGCAGAGCAGCAATAATGAAGACTAGCATTGCAGCAGTGTCTGAAAACATCAATGCAGTTGAGATCGGCCTGAAATAAAAACCTAAAATAAATAAGTTTGAACTGGACAAATGGCTTAAACATGTATGTGTGTTTGAGAGGGCAGAGGCGGTGAGGGACTTTGCTGCGGAGAAAGTAGTTCAATCTGGAAACGAGCTCCAATCCGAAAGGTACAATGTTCTATTTCAATCATGGACAGAAGAAACTGGAACTATCTCAAACACACACAGAGCAGAGGGGGGTGACTTCAAACCCCATTCCGAAATTCATGGCTCAGTACCATGTCTCTCACGTGGAGTTTAATACAGCCAACAAACGGATAATTGGCAGTTAGTCTCTTCTCCTCCCGCAACATAACGGAATGGGTTACATGGTAACCCTCAATTATGGGATATTAATCAGAAGATCATTTAAAATTTCCTGCAGAAAGCAGGAAAAGCACTTTTAGCTACCTTTGGGCCCAATAATACGTTTTATTCTGCATTTGGAGAAACTGACTGAAGCTCCAGTGCCATTTAGCGTCTTATTTCACAGACAAGTGACTGTCCTAGGCAATTAGGCACCTGCAATACAGAGCCTGGTGAGAGTCGCTTCGTTGCCAAATGTCTCTTTCACTGAGCAAACAACATGCTGAAATATGAAAAACAGATGACTTCTTAGCTCAGAAGTGGTTTCTGATTCTTTCTTTTTCCTTTTTTTTTTTCCTTTTTTTTTTTTTATTGGCCTTTTCTTTCACAACTTGTTACTGCTCTGAATGAAGTATTGACAGTGTCTCAATAAAAATGCCAGTTTTCTGATCAGCGGTACAAATTATTTTACATTTTTCATCTGGAACATAGTTGCCCTAAATTCTATTGGAAAGTTTCATAGGGGAAATAAAACACTGTTCCCCCTGCAGAAGAAAGACCCTAGAAAGAGGTGGAGAAAGACAACAGCACTAAAAATGAGAGGAGGGAGGTGGTCTGGCAAGGGTATCATCCCCAAAATCTTTTTCCGTGGGTGGCGTGACATCTGGAGGCATTTTCCAGAAACTTTGTGCTAGATGATGTGTGTGAATGCTCACTGCAAGGCTGGGAAATTCCATCGGGATTTGGTATATTCCCAGTGATGCCACACATCCTTGGTTGGGTGGTTAGTAGCAACATAACCATACTGCTGCCAAAAACTCGCAAGGATGCTGTCCTTGATTGCAGTCCATAGATTCAAGTTTTGACTTGAAAGTCAGAACTCAGACTCCCTCGGTTTGTAGAGAAAAGTTGTTCTTTTATTTTCACATCCGCATTCCTAGGATGCAATCCAGGCTCTGCCAGCTTTCTACCTGTGCTCATTTTGTCACAAAAAGGAGACTTGCAATTTCATAACCAACTATGGGTACCTTTCACTGGGGATTGAGAGGTGCCTCATTCCTCCTCATCACTCCTATTGCTGCATATGGAGCTATGGAGCATTGCTGATGGAGCCTATTAATTATACAAGTTGAATATACAGACATATTCTGTATGAACCCATGAGAATAAAATATCTGTTTGCCTAACTATTTGTTTGTTAATCGAAGTATTTTGACCAGTGTAGTTTTTACTTTGCGTATGACAAAATATCCCCTGTTAGGTATCTAGGGAAAACTCTTATAGTTATTGCCTTACATAGTAAAATACGGAATATAATTTTGTTGTTCATACCCCACTGATGTTACTATCTAATAATTTCATGAACTGTTTTCCTCACTATTTTTGGTTTTGATGTAAGACACCTGACTAAAAACTCTCCTGACCTCAATGATTAATTGATGGCTCAATAGGACTCTATTTTCATGAATAAAAGGCTCACCCAGCTCAGACAGACACAGAAACAGCCATAAGCCATATATTTCTATGTAGACCTGAAACTTTCCCTCAAATTCAGCAGTAAGAATATGGGTCCATTTCTGCAAAAAGTGACAAAGAAGTCCTGTCTTTTGCCCCAAACCAAAAATTGAGTTTCCATGACTTTTTTTGAAGCTTGGAATTTTAATGAGACAGATTATTAAGATGGAGCATTACTTCTCTAATTATAATAACCTTTCCGATTCTTTTGGAATAAATTTTCTTAAACACTTTTCATGCGATTTGCTTCATTATCTTTTCATTTAAATCATCTTCGATGACACACCATTTAATTAGGTTTGTTGTGCAGGTACTGACGGTTAAACTTGTGCATTCAGCACATGCACTTTCCTTTGACTAACGTAATAAATCTTATTCATGCCAATGTCACCATCCATTACAAAAATTAACAAGGCATCATCCAGTTAAACTAAGTTTGCAAAATGTTGTTTAGAAAGAATTTTTCTTTCACACTATTATAGGATCCTTTATTGACGAGCTTCCTGGTGTTCTATAATCCTAGTCATAAATAAAGATTTACTTGTCAACATAAGCAGTAAAATGTTACCTGCCAGGAAGTTAGCCAGTGTTCTCCTGTAGTCATAAATATGATTCCCTTTGTTGTTGTATTATTAATGTTGCATTTTTTCCCATTATGAGATTTTACAGCCAAGAAAAGAAAATTGCCTAGCAGTTAATACCAAACATTTTACACACACCCCCAAAAAAATCTCACGTAATAACCTACAAATTTACTTTGGCCTGCGGCAAGAGGTATATATTCACATCTTGTTAAATTTGCAGATAAATATGTATTCCTGTGCACAATATTTTTATTGTCAAAATATATTGTTCAACATCTGAAAGAAATCAGCAGAATACTTCAGAAAGTATTCTGGCTATGATGATTAAGGGTCCCAGAAAATTCCCTCTGTGCTTCCATTGCTTTTTCTAACAGCTTCTTTTTCAAATGAAACCAGATTTGCAGGGAAAAGTAATATACTTTCCTAGATCAGCTGATATAATTGTGAAAAAGGACAAGCTTTTAGCCTGCAAGCCCCTCTGTAGGTGTGATTCTGATGGTGCTGTCTTTTAGATATTTAGCTACTGCAAATTGACTGAGTTAAGAATGGCAACATTATTAAGCATCAGTCACTAAAAGTCTATGGTCAACTTAGCTAAGACCAGACCAATTAGAGCTGAAACAATACTTTCCTTACAGGTCACTGACAGAGTCGAGAGACAGAATATAGACAAGATTAGTGAATTCCACTAATCTGTTGTGTATCATTACGTTAATATAAGGCCTGCAGATGGATCCTGCTCGAGGATTATTTGTTGGGAGATGGCACCAGTCAGGTAACATCGAAGAGCATGACAGCTTAAAACCCCCCATGGTTGACAGCCAACCTGTCATTTAAACTGTATTACTTAAAAGCAGTGATAGTTACACCTGGAAGCATGCTTCCTGGATTTCCAACAGTTTTCCCCCCGGGTGAGGGAGCTGCTGTGCCCCTCTCGCAGTAGAGCTGAGGTGCAGGATTGTGAAGTGGCTCAGGTGGTTTCCCAGAAAAAAATTACTGACTAGTCATTAGTTTAAATCATTTTAGCCTAAAAGACTTCAGAAAATACAGTGGAAGAAGGAGTGCCCATTTTCATTCAAAACACAGCTGCCAGAGGAGAATGAGGCACTCCGCACTTCCCTCTGCTTCCGTCCCCTTTCTTGACAGCATGCTGAAGAGTCGTCTCATCACGGAGCCAGGAGACCAGGTTCAGGACTACAGTGCCTCTTTTCCAGAAAAGTGCTTCCACCATGAGGTTATGCTTCACTGTAAAATAGCTCTACTTTCAGCTTTTTTTTTTCCTATAAAGCTGCTCCACTTTACAGTAAAAAGCAAAATTGCTAGGACCACACCAAAAAAGAACAACCCTGTTCATGGTGGGTCTCTTCTCCAAGGACTGTGCATTCAGTGACTGTGTTATGAATGAATATCAGGCAAGTGCTCTTAGATAGGCTCAGAAAGGCATGGCTCAGATAAAAACTAAACCAGACATAGAAGAATATCTTTTAAACTCCTACAGAACATCTGAGGAAAAATAAATGAGAATGGCTAAGGGCTCTATGCTCCTTCCGTATAGCAAAGCTGCTTTGTAGGTCAAGCTCACTGCAGTGCTGTAAAAAATGCTTAGGGGACCAGATGTTCTAAATTAAAGACCACAATGAACAGACATGGCTGGTATGCATCCATTCTTCCTGCATGAAAAAGGCAAAAAATACATTTTTATTCCAACTATAAACCACAAGAAAACTTTGAGATCTGTTCTTCGCTGGTTTTCAGGCTTTGTGACAGTAGGCATGACTGCAGTGCTGGGGCATCAGCAAATGAGAAGGTCCAAATAGTTGGTTTGAAGAGAGATTTTAGAGAGGTTGTCAGTCATAGGCAATGACATTAAAGCTGGAGCAGCCCAAAATGAAGACAGAAACAGCCACCACTACAAATAAAAGCCACAGGAAGATTTCAGAGAAGCGATGGTGGTTAGAGCAGAACAAGTAAATGAGCTGGGCATTAAATCCGTAAAATTGCTAATGCCAATATTTCTGGAGTGCTCTGTTTTGTACAGTTAACTGAATGAATCCGTGATTAAAATATATAAATATGCATTTAAAATCAACAGGAAAGGTGCTTTGTACTCAACCCCTATTTTTCTCTTTTGCTTTGCTGCTCTGACAATAGTTTGATCTGCAAAGTCTGTATGTGTACATGCAGCAAAAATTCTAATTAAAACTTGTGCATTTTTAACATTTAAAATGATATAATTAAAGACTTAACAGTAACAGATACATAAAGAAGAAAGAATAAGAATCGTCTGAAATGTTGAATTTCATAGTTCATGACTTTTCAGCACTTAATTATGCAAATCATTGTAATCTTAACATAGCTTTCTCAATGGAATATGTCTTCCTGCTATTAAATTAATTTTCTTTGTCTGCCTCTTTTACATTCTCTTTGTACTCCCTGTCCTCAGCATAAAATATTAAAATGTAGGGTCAAAACTAGAATCCAGTGTATATAGACTTAAAAAATCCAATGCTCAGAGAAAGAAAAAAATCATGTGCAATGTAAAGTTTATGTTCAATGTAAACAAGCAACTATTTTCTCTACTCATGAAAGTTTTCAAGGACAAAAGCAAGATTTGTGGTTTTTTTAAACCTGTGTATTTTACTGCAGGTTGAGAAAAGATAAAAATCTGTTATGCTGTGGTAAAAACAAACATTTTGGGGTTATATTTTATAGATGGAAATAAAATGGCTAACCTTAAGGTTTTTGGGTTTTTACCCTTTATCTAGATTTTAAACCAGTGCTATTCTCCCTCAGGGAAACTATTTTTTTCTTGGCTGGTCTCTCTCACTCCGGTATATTAGGTTATGTCATGGGGATTGTACTTAACCAGCTTTTTCTATATTGTCAGCAGCAATTGCAAAGCATCACTATCTCACATTTTTCTTCTTAAACTGAAAATTATAATCAGTACCTATAATAATTGTTTTATTTGCAGGAGAATTCTGTTTACCCTCACATTATATGAATATTTAAAGTTTTATTAGAGAAAGTTAAGCTTGTATATGGTTGGATCAAAAGAGAGAAATTTAGTACTGCTGGTCCCATACTTTCCAGAACAGAATTTGAGATAAAATTAAAGTTTTGGCCAGATGATAGGCAACCAACCAACAACAGCTACAATGCTTAATGTCATCTTTATTTTAACAAGTATGAGAATAGATAGCAGACAGTAGTGGAGCAAACAAGAAATAGCTAAAATACGGAAAAAATATGATATTCCATATTTACAGATACAGTGAAAGAGTGAATGCTATTAATGTTTAAAAATCACTCACAGTTCAGATTAAAGTCCCTCCAATGCGTTTTCTCCAAATGTTACCTCTGTGCCTTTTATAATACATATTTGAAAAAATATTTTTCAAAGTTTTTTTGGTATATTTAGAATATATTCTTTTTTTAATTTACATTTTAAAAATGTTTTTCTGGTTCTCAGGAATTTTTTTTTTCCATTCACCCACTTGTGTAAAAAGAGTTGTTATGAAAAAAGGAACACAACAAAACACATAGTACTTAGATAAACCAGTTAATGTTGTTAATGACAAAGCCACAGACCCGTAAGACCAACATGAGCATGCAAATCCCCCACGTCCTTAATCCTGGTCTGACTTAATGTTATGAAGAATATATAACTGAATTCCACACCAATGAAAAGAAGTCTGACCCTGATATAGCTGCACTCTTTTTATTATTATTCCTATTTTGTTCACCGTCAGTGGAAATACGTTTTATACACTCCCATGCAATTCATCCTGCCTCCCCCACTTTTATCTCATAGAGAGGGTCTTTCCCATTTCCTCCCAACCGCATCAACTCTCATGTCTTTGGTTCTGAGAGCAGGACAGTCAGTGGGAATCCACTTAGAACTCCCTTCCCTTCTTAAAAAATCCACTTTAAAATCCCTTCCCTGTAGCTTAATCTGATATTTTTGGTGAAGGGCATGCTGTAGAGTATCTAAGCTATCAAAGTACTGCTGAAGGACCAAGTAAAAATGAAAAATATAGATATGTGTTTGAACGAACAACTTCCTGTTAGGATACGCATTAAAAAGGGATTTTTGTGTTACTTCTAATCGGGACAAGCAGGAACTGAAATAACACTCAAAGAATACAAACTTTAAACATCGACATCTGCAAAGTTAATCTCTATGCTTTGCTAGAACACAGCAGTACAGTTTTGTTACCAAGGAACACTGAAAATGGTACATAAGTAGCGTTCTCGCGTGACGAGAAACCTGAAATACAAGACCAACACCAATTTAAGATGTGGACTAGAAGTGCCTCTGTTAATGTGAAATGGTTAAACTGAATGCTCTGGAAAGTGAGGTAAATCAAGGGGATTACGGTATTTTTTTCTGCTCTGCTAAAGCTCCATAGAGTAGCGGTGAAGAGCAATTAAGAAAACCTACAGGCAGGAGTCCCCTGTAACACTTACTGGGCCTCACTTGCTTTCAGTCACTGTTAAAAGAATCCCAGGTAGCTCTACAGGAATATAAGAGAAATCAACCACTAGTTAAACAGAGAGCAACGCTTGGAGATGGTACGCCTGTACACTGGATTCTTTAAAATGGATTATTGTAGTTAGTTCAGTGCTTAAATAATTGTGTAGAACTGAATAACAAAGATCAAGCACAAGGAGAGCTCTCCAGATCAATCATACATTGCAAGTGCTTGAAGCAAGAGCTTTCAACTTCAGTTTTCCCAGCCTCGATTTTTGTCACTGCAGCAGTTGAGTACTGTTTTAACAAGATTTCTCAAAGGCTGGTGAAATGAATTCAGGCAGTAACACGATCAAAGAAGGGCTACCATGATGAGCAGAAGGACAGACTGTCTAAGATACAGGAAGAAACTAGGTTTATTTAGTCTCACAAAGAGAGATGAGATGCGGTTGGTGTTTATCAATACTCAGGACAGTAAGCAAAAGAGGAAAAGAACTGCCTAAGGTAATGGATGATACAATCACATGAAAGAAACCCAGACCCAACGGATTTCACACTGGCCAAGTAAAAGACACTTTACTGGCTTTTAATTGGCCACTTTAAAGCCTTCCTTGTTCCAGGAAAAAAAAAAAAAATCAGAGCTCTGCCAGAAACCCAGCCAAGGTCTTCACGTCAAGCCTTTGTGGCTGTCATTCCTGGAGCGAGTTGTGTGCTACAGGCTTTTAAGCAGCCAAACGCCTTAGTGATCCCATCTCCTTTTCCCAGCTCAGCGGCTCCAAGATAAGGGAGGCAGAGGACACAATTTTATGCTCTTCAGTTCTCAGCCTTCTAGCTCGGCATCGTACCAAAATGAACAAGTTAGCCCTTCTGTACTACTCTTAATTTCCATTGCTTTTCACTCTTCATCAAGAACACTTACTTAATACTTAGTTATTCACAAGGAAATCTTATCAGATTTCAGCCGCTTGCCTCCTCACTACCATAATATATAATTTTCTACCCCCCCTCCCTTTTTCCACAGTACGTTCCTCTCAGTCGTGATTCCATCCTCCAAATTATGTCAGCTGAAATATACTGCTTTGTCACAGGCAGCTGTACCTAGTTTACAGAGGTATCAACAATCTCACTCAATGTCTTTCTCTTTATTTATCTAGGAGGACACAGAAGATAAGTCCTTAGACAGGAAATGAGGTGTCAGACTTTAATCCATTGTGCTAGTGGATGTTTAAAGTGGAGGAGCATGAGGAGAGAAAAATGAAAATATCATAATTCATTTCTCAGCACTCCAGACTAAGTACCTTTTAGGCTGGCGATGATAAAAGGTGAAAAAAAGTAGGATTAAAATTTCTTAAGGCACAGGAGGGTGCTGAACCTGGGCTTGTGTACAACCCCGAAAACAAGCCATTTAATAAATGGATGTTTTCAGCACTTCCTCCTATGGAAAACTCCCAAGTGGCTAGAAATTTATCCCAATACAGAATTGTGCAGTACTACACTAATATTTGGCTATGTTTTCCATATTCTTGCCCTTGGAAAAGTTAAGAATAAGTCAGAGCTGTCCCTGTGTTGCTTTAATGCAGTGCATCAGGGTTTACATGGCTTTTCTACTCTGTGCCATGTAACTGCACTGCAGGGTCTATCCTTATGCATTTAAAATAATACTCCAGCCTTCAGTGCCACCGCAGGGGGCATACTGGTTGCTAGTGCCATGCTCAAACAGCCGCAAAAATACAAAATAACCTTCACAGTAAGGCTCAGTCATTTAATCACAAAGTTTATAATCAAGCAGGCTACTCAACTGAGAATGCACATGAAGCTAGCTGGGAACAGGGGAGAAAAACAACCCAAGTCTCATTCAAGATTGTAAAGATACATACAGTGCAGTCCTCAGTTCTATCCCCCCTCCCAGAACCCGTCTCTTAGCATTAAGCTAAAGTGGAAATTAATTTAGAAAATCGTTTAAAATTTCATAGATACCATAAAGCCTGTGAAAAGGCATGACTGTTTCACCAGTACGCTTCATAGACATTGCTGAATGCCCCTTTCACTTTTCTTCTTATAAACCAAATTCTGTTAGACTGCAGGGGCAGGCTACAGCATTCAGACAATTTATAGCAGTTGAGGCTGTTTCCTTTTGTACCTCAACTGTCCCTCTCCTTTCTCACCTTTCTCTTGAAACACTTGTTTAAATGTAATTAAGTAGAATTTAATGGATGCCTCTCACACTACTCATCTACTAACCAGCTAGAAGCTGCAGATTTCAAGTGGTATGTTGCTGGACTTTTCCAGAGGTTGCAGCTCCTAGAGCCTGAATTTCCTGGACATGAGATGTGGGTGTATCACCAGATGTTTTCAGGACGCCAACTCATTCTGATTGCCTGAACTTCAGGTGATGGCATTTAGGCAAACAGATGGACACTCGGCTGCCTCATCTTCCAGGAGTCTGGAAATAATAATCCTTTGAGCAGAGATTTTTTTATGTCCCATCCCTGGAAACATTCAAGACTGGGTTGGACAGGGCTCTGAGCAACCTGATCTAGTTGAAGATGTCCCTGCTTATTGCAGGAGGGTTGGAGTAGATGACCTTTAAAGGTCCCTTCCAACCCAAACTGTTCTATGATTCTATGATTTTACTAGTCAAGAGTACATTCCTTCAAACCTATCCTTCCAACTTTTAAAGCACAGAATGAACAGCTGAAAATAGCTCACCAATTTCTTTGCAAATATTCTCAAGGATGTTATGATTAAAGAAAAGTTATGCCCAGTGATAATCGAACCATATAGGAGATGACAGCGTGCTTGTGAGTGTGCATGAGGTAAAGACTCAATACCTTTGATTTTAAGGAAAGATGAGCACCGATACATCATTTAAGAGTCCAAAATATCTAGAGGACAAGAAAGGACTACATAAACCATAAAAGTCTCACATGCAACACAAATTTCTATTCAACAAATATAAGTCATCTTACTTCTTTCTACTTCCATGATTTAAGGGCCAGATTTGCCCATCACAACATAACACAACAACCCTTACAGCTATTTGATATGGGTCTATTAAAAATGAGTAAACAGGAATCCTAGGAACACAGCAGCACTTGTTACTGACTCAGGTAGAAATTCAATGTACCCGAGGTAACAATCCTTTTGCAAAGTTTCTTCCTATACTACTTACTTTCAGTAGATACATTTAATGCATAACAGATTTATTATGCCTCTGACCCTCGTGGCTGATACTTTAGAGCTTTGACCTAGTTCTGCTCTCAGGTGTCTGACAGGTGCAAGTTTTTTCCTACTAAGACTGGTATTATTCCGCCTATGCTTCACACAGTTGATCTTGCTACTCCTGCATCATCCCTTATAACTTTCAAAACATCTCTGAATACTGAAAGTAGGTTAAACACAGGACACATCTTCTGATGAGAGGCCAAACATCTCCAGAACTGACAAACATTCAGAGCTCTTCTGTGGCTTTTTTAATGCTTTCTTCCATTTTCTTGAGAGATGGATTTTTTCCCAAAGGGAAATAAAATATTGCTGCTATGAGATGTATATTTAGAAGAAAGGTGGGTTTTGTTTTTGTTTTTTTTAAGAAAGCTGGTCCCTTCAAACATCTCAATAAAGAAAAAGGATATATGTCCAAAAGGACAGGAATCAGCTACTTAATAAGACCTTGGGAGTGATCTTCTTGTAGTTCTTGAAATTCAACCTAAAAAGCCTTACATGAACACTCTAAAATATACAAAATATGTAATTTTCCAAGCTACAAGATTTGCATCCTAATACAGACAAAATTTTTCTGCAAGGTTTGTCATTCAAAACTTTTTTTCCTCCGTAGATCCAGCTGTTCTTACAATGTTTTATCATACCATTTCTAACTCGATGTTTTCCTCCCCTTTATGCCTTTCACTTTAGGCTGATTTAGAAATGTTGACGGTGAACAGCTATCTGCAATGAAACAATCCATCGTCCTTGACCACACTGATCATCAAGTAGCAACAAAGGAGTGCTGTTCCTTTGAACTCAAAGGTTACATTATAAAACCGCATTTTTCACTAGGTCAGTTGCTACTTAAGCTTTCTTCCAGGATTTTATAGAAACCATTGTGATCTTTGTTTGGTGTTTTTATTTGTGGGCCAAGTACCGTTATCTTTCCTCATATTTCAGCCTAGCAGAGGATGCCGTCTTTATAAGCAATTAAAAAAAATCTTCATGAATATCAGCCTGTAAAATCAAATTTAGAATGATGCTGATGAAGTTTGCACTTTTCAACAGCTGTGAAGGTGGCTTCAAGGGTGAATGGTGATTTCATATGTAAAAAACAAATCAAGACAGATAAATAGCATAAAATGCTCAATTTAAAAAAAGCAACTCAAAAACCCAAGCAAATTACTACTCAGAGGCAATCCACACACCACCATTTTAAGATGAAGATATGTTTATGTACTTACCTCGTGGTCATGTGCAGTTTGAATTAACTTGAATACTGATCATATGAGGCACCTTGAAAACCAAGAAAAAGCAGATGGGCAATCCAAGTCATTATGGGCATGATGTGTATTGCACGCAGAGAGCAGAATATCACAAACATATTGATCTAAAAAATTTCTGTATTGGTAGAGGTGACCTCAATATGCAGAAATTTAAAATGCAGACATATCAATATAAAAGAGGGAAGTAAGCAGCATTTGGTATTCTAGGCTGATAATGCCCATGAAAACTCTCATGCGATTCTACGAGTCGCATTGTAACTTGGCTGTAGTACAAGATGGAAAGCTTAGATTGACGTTTTTCTTCTGTTTTGCATATTAAAGTGGGCTGAATCATCCCGTGTTTCAATAAATACAAAAAAGTATATTATATAGTAGTTATAGAGCTAAGCTGACTCACTGATATGAGAAAACTAAGAACTCGACATTAATCTTGTAATAAACATTACGGCATCCATAGTTTTGGCCAGTATTTTGGAAGTGAAATGAATAATGAATACCTAAATACTATAAAAAAACTTTTGCAGAATGGCTTTCCTGAGAGTCAGCTTGTACTACATCAATCATATCAGTCACCCCAAACTTTAGAAGATTTCTCCATGTAAAGCAGAAGAAGCATATATTCAACTAATGAATTTATCCATAATTGTCAGCTCTGGATTTTTTTAATCCATTATGCCTAGCATAGAAATTCAACACACAATTATATTCACTCTTTAATTCTGTTTGTGGATTAGTTTAAAGGGCTCATAGTTATGAGGAAATTAAATGGCAACAGACAAATTGGTCACACCCTATGGGCTTCACACTTGGTTTCAGACACGTTAATGACCAGGGTATCATCCAGATTTTTGTTGGGCATGGTATCTACACAAGCCACATACCTGTAAAACATTTTTGCGTAATACCATTTGGGTAAATTTAATTTCTCAGGGTGAAAAAATTCTAAGTTAAATCAAATAATCAATGATTACTAATTTCACTACTACATAGAAAAATCCAGGTGTCTGTAATCTAAAACATCTCTTTGTAGATAATGTTTCTCATCTAATGGGATCAATATGTCCTGCATTATTGGGTGCGGTTACCAGCTGTGTGAGTTTCTGTGCCGCTGAAAGCAGCTAGGCAAAGAAAGTTCTATTACCCACTAAAGGAACAAATCTTGTTCAATTTGTTCTAAGTGCAGACTATTATATAAAACACACAAAATGTCAATATGACTTTCTCACAAAACAAGGAGTGCATCGCTTTATATCTGGAGTGATCGATGCAGTACCTTTTCAAGCACGAACTTAATGTTACGCATCCATACCCGTACTTAAGATATTTAAGATATTAACTTCTTGTACATCACTAATGATGATGGCAGGAGGGTGAGTGTTAACTAGGACAATAACAATCAGTTGAGTGAACATTTCTCTTATAAATCAGATATACTCCAGAAAAATATAACTCCATTAAGTCTTTGTCATTAGAATACTTTTTGAATGGAATGATTATTCAGTTTTGTAAAGCAGAGTTCACTCAAGGCAGAAAAAAGAAAAGGATATGAATAACAGCTCCATATTGCCTGCAGCCACCCAGTGGTGTGCATGTACTGAAGGAAAGGAAAGGTAAAGTAGCAAAGTGAAATATAATGTACAGGCATCTGGAGAAAATGCCATAGGTGTTGACTGAGACAGCGACATGGTGGGAAAACTGACGTTATCGCTCAAGTCAGAAAGTAATAGGAAAAAATACGGATGCTTCACATTTCAACTAACAGCTGAACATTTAGAGATTACTAGAATAAAGTGTTTACTATAATGCTAAGTGAATTTTGTGATGATAACGCTCCTATCCACTTAATGACAAGACTGTGTTTCAGGACATGATTGAAACCTTTCAAAAGGGATGCACCACCACACTGTCGAAAGTAAGGTACAGGCTGTTTTCTTCCAAACAAACTCAGCTTGCAGTTAGCCATATTTGAATTCCACCCAAGGAATTCATTAGGTTGTATTGATTTATTGATACAAGAGTCTGATCTAATTTGCATGTGTAAATTAGCAGGAAGAACATTTCCCATTACTAGCTATATGGCTGGAATGAGTGTTTACTTAATTTCCTCCTGCACAGCTCTGGTTTTTGCAAGACACATTTGCAACCAAGGATGTCATCTCAGATTTAGTTACATGTTGTATACGCTTTATAAAAAAGTAAAGCTGTACAAACTTAAATGTCTGGGAATTACAATTTGTTACCAGTCATAAGGCTGTCAACAGAGAAGACATCAATTGTTTGGAGCACTTGAGTTGTTCCTCCACAGAAGTACTAGGAAAAGCTTATTTGAATCTTAAATTTCTCTTAGAGGAGAAAGTGTTTTCTGTCATCTTTGATACAATTTTCTTAGAATTATCCTATGCACACCATAGTTTCAATACTTTACCTCTGTGGGAGGGGCAATAAAACTCACTTGGATATCATGTAATACGTCTGGTTTACTACCCTTTTTTATAAGGAAATGGACATTTGGACACTTTCTCAATTCAAACTGAATGGGGTGAATCAAGAAACAAGAGTCCAAATGAAATTTTAATACCTCATATGGCATCATTTTATCAACTGCAGAGGATCAGACAGTTGAACAAATCTAGTTATACTACTAGTTTCCTTTCACAACTCCAAAAAGGAGAAAACAAGGGAAGCACATCACCTGAGGATTCATGATCAGTCATCTTCTCATCTTTTTGTTCACTAGAGGATTTAAAACCCTTTTAAGAGCCCAGACACTCCTACCCCCCAAAAATGGAGATGACAAAGAATATACAAATTCAGTGTAGTTGGTTTCCAGTACTCTGCAGTGGGAGCTGAACCGAAGAGCATGTCCTACTCCACGGGGTCTGCTCCTACAGAAAGCGTGACACGGTAAAGTGAAGCAACAAGCTTCCATCAGAAATGAACTTCCAAGAAATGACTCAGTTGTTTACTCTGAGATGTGTAACTGGGTAACTTCTATTTATTGGTTAGCAACTTGGAAAAGGATAAATACAAAAGTGAGGTAATTCTAAGGCTATGACCTTATATTTTAACTCACCGGAAAGCGGTTGTGAAAACAATTTAAATGACTGAAAACACTATGGCTACTTACTGATCTGTCCAAAACCCAGCAAGGTCACAGCTACTCTGAAGTGGAAATTGAACAGTGTTCTTATTTTTCTAGGAAGCAATTCTTGGAATACTTCATTTTCTTTTAAGTAAAGTTGCTAGGTAGCTCTAACAGAGAAGAAACACTGGCAGAAGATAAAGCTCCCGCAGCAGAAAAAGCACTATAACCCCTTCTACAGGCAGTGCATCAGAGGACCTGTATCAAATTGATGTGTCAAATCAAAAGTTTATGGCAGCATGAACAGCAATCAAGATACTAAATTCAGGCCATTTGCATTTAGGGATTAAAAATGAAATAACTAAGTTATTTAGAACCATGGTATACAACGCCATGCAAAAACACCTTGTTGGCAGAAGACTGGAAGGTGACTAGAAAGACTAATTTTTAAAAGTTTCTGGAAGATTTCTCACAAATTACCAACCAATAATTCTGAAACCTGCTCCAGTGAAATTGTTGGAAACTATTAAAAACCGAATGAGCAAAGCCACAATAAATAGGATTTATTACAGAAAAATCAACACAGCTTATGTAAAGGCAAGGCATGTATCAAAAATACATTGTGAACATTTACAGTCAATAATAACTAAGTCAATAAGGATATGGATAAGAGAGATCAGGTTAATACAGCATACATGGATTTCCAGAAGGCCTTCTACAAGAATCTTTCTAAAAGGTTTTCAAATAGGCTGAGCAGTCATGAGAAGGAAGGTCCTCACATGAATAAAATAGCCGATTAAAAAGAAAGATAGTGAAGGTTACTGTGGAAGTCATTTCTCTCTCTGAAGAGAGATACTCAGCAGAGTCTTACAGGATTTATTAGAGACCCTGGTGTTCAGCATGTTTTTAAGTTATCTGAAAAAAGGAGTGAAGAGAGTGATGACAAACTTTCAGGATGCTACTGTTACTCATGGTGGTAAAGATAGGAATTGACTGTGAAGAACTGCAGAGAAACCTTGCAACCAAGCAACTGAGTGAGATAATGGCAGATGAAGTTCAGGAAGGATAGTTATAAAATGATACACAAGGGAAAAAATAATTTTACCCTCACAGTGATAAGCCAACCACTAATACGTAGGAACAGGATGTTAAGGTCACTGTAGATAGTGCTGTGAAAACGTAAATCCAATACGCAGGAGTGCGAAAAGAGAGAATTGAACATTAGCAATTCCTAAGAAAGGAACAGAAAAGCAAACAAAAATATCATTATCTCATCGTGCAAATCCACCACACTGTTGCATCTTTAAAACTGTATGCAGTTTTGGTCCTCCCTTGCAGTGAGAATAATTTAGGATATAGAATGGACCCACTGGCTATACTAGCTCTTCCTAAACGTCAGGCAAAACATGACTGCTTATTAACAGCTCTACTTTCTCTGCTGCTGTAAAATAGAGGAAAGAATGGAAATTTTAGAACACGTTTCAGTTTTTTGGATGGCTGTTTGCCACAGTGTGGAGCCTTCTGATTTTGATGAGGAAAAAAAGAAGCTTTTAAGCATAAGGATTTAATGTGTAAAACTTGTACGTGGCTTTCATAACTGGTAAAAAACAAGAACTACTGTGAGTAATGACTGTATTTCACTAAAGAGATACTGAAAAAAAGCCAAACCAACCACTCTGTATATTTTTTTTCATGTAGTTAAAACAACAACATATTGAATTTATGGGAAATCTCATTTAGAAATTACTAGTAATCTAACATTTTGTTTCCATCTTAGCTTGTATTGGTTAACCTTTGAAGGCAGTGGAGAAATTACTCTTTTGTCCTGCAGGGAATAACTATAAAGAACTTAAGTAGGAAATCACAAGACCAGAAATCAGGAACTACTTGGATTTAGTACTGCTGGGAATGACTCAATACAGTATGGCAGTACAAAGGTATTCAATCTCAAGAAACCAAATTTCAGGGAATTAACAAAGTTAGCAATCAGCTTGCAATGGGAATTTTTATTTTAATAGGAACCAGTAAACTGGAACAGAACAATGCAGATTACAATGTAATCCCATTTAAAGTGGTGTCACTCAGGAGCAGAAGTAACTGACTTGTACGGGAAAACATGTTATTACGAAGAAATTATACAAAGAGTAAGCAAATTATATGGGAAAGTCAGACCTAAAGGCTTTAAGATCACAGCAGGAAAGGTACAATAACCTGTCTGGTGCTTTAGAGAAAAGAACAAAAATCTTAATTCCATAGAAAAGGATTATGCCTTTACCACCTGAGGATTTGAGTTTAAATGAATACTGGCACAGCATTTTCGTTCTTGTCCCACCGGCCTTCCTTGGCCTGGTTAAGCTCAACGCACAGGGCAAAGATGATTCTTTGGCATTGTTGCCAGCAATATAGACTTATTTGAATAACATTAGCCCCGAGGAGTAAATTAAATTCATTTTTCCCTGAAGTTGTACTACATATTTGCACGTAATTATTTGTACACAGTACCTAATTGTACTAATGCTGGCAGCTGAGCTACTGTAAATTATTTCTATGTGAAAAATTAAGCCGAAACTTCAGTGCTTTGTGAAAGTTTGCAAAGCTTTTTTAGGTCCAAGAGGAAACTTAGATTAATAATACCGGTCTTGAGAAACCAGCATTGGTAATTCAAATGTGGAGGAGACTGACAGGGACAAAAAAGTACAACATAGTGATCTGGCAAGAGGTATTCATAACTCCCACCAAGAGAGGCATAACTGCAAGCTGCAATTTTCCCCGTCCTTTTAGTTCTCACGTTTGATTTCGAGTAACACAGAAACACTGCCTACCAGTATTTTGACTACGTGAACAAGGAAATCTTCAGGCTTCTGTGGTTTCTAGGAAATCACCTTTTGACTCAGCACAAATGGAAGATTCTGAAAACTATGCAGGAGGCACTTGACACGTCCCAGAAAGGGTTTAAGTCCTTAGGTAACCATGTTGTCGGGATTATTGAAGAAGGCTGGATTTCCTTGCAAGTGGAGGGAAGGCGGTTTATTTTGCACGAAATTATTACAGTAGCAGGCTTACAAGCTTCTGCCAGTTACCAGTCAGACCCAGAAAGATTTTTTACCTCCTTCTGATGCTCAGCTTGCCTTCTGGGCTACTATTCTTAGTGCCCCTGAAACATCAGACATATTCTTCAGGTGAGTCCCATGGCAAATGGGGAAGTATTTGGGCACTCCTGAAGGCAGTATTAAAATCCCTCCTATGTTGGATTTGCGTTCCTTCCTTACGACTGAACCAGCTGCTGACATTGGGACCAAGAGGAAAACCTCCTTTCAGGTTCCCCTGCCTGACTCCAGACAGGTCATGGGATGATTTTTTTTTGGTTGGTTTTTTTTTTGATTTGTGATATAGGACACTAATACCCTTGATCTTTTCTGTTCTGACCTTGTGGTATATTGCAGTCATGCCTTTTGTTTTTTTCTCCCAGGTTTTGCATTTTGTATGTTTTTGAAGAGTGTGCTGTGACCAGGGCTGGGAAAAAGCAATGAGGAGAAGATGTTCTGAGGCTCTCACAGACTAACAATTTATTGCATGGTTGCCTGAATTTGGATTAACAACATCAGGTCTTTCCCTTATTTTATTCTCCTGTTTTCTTTGCAATAAAATGTCGGAAATTACCATGCCACATCCCACAAGTATCAACCACAAAATGGTTATGAGGTCCTTGTTATCACAACTTGACCTCCCTTTAAGCAAAGGAAATGTTCATCTCTTAATGTCCTACTTCAGGAAAACATACATTTGAAAAAGAACAAATATTGCACTGTACGTATTAGTTCATTGAAGTATGTTAGGTAGTAATATAGTATCCATCTTACAGTGGGGGAAAATAAAGTATAACATGAATAAGGAAACAGTAGGGAAGAACTCTTAAATACAGAAGAAAATGGTATTACGGACTGCTTAAACTGAATTTCTGAAACCAGTGGAGACCTTCCTCCAGAGGAACATTGTTCACTCACAGACAAAGGTAAGCCAACTTTTTGCTATGCTAATTATCTCTTCTTTCCATTCTGTCTTTCCGTTGCTTTTCCACACATGCATCCTAAGAGTAGCAAGTTGTGTCATGTCAACAAAGCACTACTGAGAAGTCCGAGAAAATGAGAATTCTTTCCCCTTTTAACCAAAGCAGCTCCTTGTTTATTAAATAAAAATACGAAGATATATTATAGAGACACCCTATGGTTAAAGAAAACAAATAGAAGTGTTAGCATAAAACAATTATTTTAATAAAAGGAAATAGATTAATAATTTGTTACAAAAAGACCTATTAAATTGAAATCCATGTATAATAGCATTTCTTCAATAAGACATTATAGTAACAAAAGTAATAAATAAGCTGAGGAAAACTAAAGATTTAAATCAGCATGAGAACAGAGTAAAGGCACACTGTGAAAAAGGTGAAAGGGGAAAAAAAAAAAATCACTCAACTAACCGGTTTGATGTTTTAAGCTTCAACAATCAATGTCACCTTTAGTCCACTAATCACATATATATATACACACACACACAGAATCACTCCAGTAAATTATACATATATTTTTGATTGACCTACTTCTGTTCCAGCTCATTAAAGTGACTACTTTCCCCTGCAGTCCCCTCTGGCTAAGTGTAATAGTGTCTCTGCCTTCTGGCTAGGTGATAATTAAATCCACTAAAGAAGTGGCAAGTTGGTGGGAAAGAAACTATTTATGCTTATTCAAAAGGGAGTGGCTCAATTAACACTTTCTTTAGGACCTTGGCTTTTAAAATTTTATCATAACTTGAAAGTAATTCTGAACTCTAAGTCCCCCTATCCGTACCCTTGTTGGTTTGGTTCTTCCTTTCAGGTCATACGTCCTCAAACAGGCACCTTCAGAAACAGGACAGTAAAACAGACAGAAGCTCAAAGCAAAGATCTGAATGAAGGTCAATTAGCACCCAAAGAAGAGGACTGATTTAATGGCTCAAAGAAAGGAAAAAAAAAAGTGGTGGGAGTTCTGTTCTGAGCTTGCATCTGGCTGAATGAGAGATCTTGGACAAATCAAAATACATGCCTCTGTTTACCCATTTCTGAAGTAAGAGCAGTTGTCTTATCCTTGGGTAAAAATACCTACAATCTGATCCATAGCCCAGCATCCTTTGATTGACCTCATTTGATTCAGACCTAACAAAATTCTCTAGTCATGACACTAAAATGTCTTGGATAAAAGAGATGCAAATACCTGCAAAGGCTCCCAGACACCACTGTCTGTATCCAGGTACTTGGGAGTATTAATAGGGATAGAAATACAAATTCTTTTGATATGACTCTACCTAGTATGATGCACCGTGAGCACTTGAGGTTGTTCTGCAGTATAGGAAAAGTTTTATGGAAGATAGCTCTGAACCTTATATAGACTGCAATCCATTAATCGATTAGTCTTCATGGGTTTTCCACAACCACTAGCCTGAAAGCTGGGTTCAGAATTGCTGAATCGTTTTACAAATCGCGGTAGTTAAGAGAAGGTGGAAATACGGAATAATAGAAGATGCATGTTTGTGTTTCTGTAAATCAAGGACAGAGAAGACCATGGCAGAAAGCAGTCCACGATTGTTCTTTAAAAACTTAGTGATGGTAGGCTAAAGTCTAGTGCAAAGTAATCCTGATTTGGTCCACCCACAATAGACATAAACTGATGAAATAGAATTCTGTGATTAAAATTGTTCTTACTGCTCTCTCTTACCCTTGGAATAATTTCAGAAAATCCTGTAGGCAGGTGGTTTTTTGTGAGCACCGTTTTCTTTCTGTAGTTTTCACTTGGTTTTACTATTCTCATCTCTCTATTTTATAAAATTAACGTTGTTCAAAAGAAGATGATGACAGAGTATGATATAATAACTTAATGAGGCAGTAATGCACAACTGTATCTAGCTATGTAAGTTATGTACAAAACCTCTGGAAACAGCAGTGTGTATTGTATGTGTATTATATACATATATCTCCACAAAATTTATATGCAAGCGGATTACATCAGAGACGCAAGATGACAGATTTTGAGATTATACTGCCAGGCAAGGCTAAACACTTCATTAATAAGGTACCATCATCATATTTCTTGCTAATACTGGAGTCTTGGTTTGGATCGAAATTGAATTTTACAAGCATCAACTGGGATTGCCAGGCATAAAGGTACACAGGAAGACTTGAGACCAGGCTTAAGAGTTTGTCATTTTGTTTTTAAGTGTGGTCGTCTTCCTCCCAAAAGCATAGCTTTCTAATAAAAGGCCCCAATTTTGTGAAGGAGATAAGTGCGTATTTCACTTTAAAGTGCGTAAGAAACACCACTGAATTAAATATTCTGCATACAGGAAGGGAAAAAACACCAGGCTTCTGTACAAAAGATAAAGTAATTAAATTAAAAAAAAAAAAATCAGTTTCCAGGAGCACCAGTGGGGATTTGCATGCATTACCACTGAACGAGTATAGAAACACAAAAGCAGAAATGGAGGTTTATTGGTCTAGTCTGTTCTGGTCTCATCCGAGCAACAATAAATTACTCTGCTACTGATAAGATGCAGGTATTAACCAAACCGCAATACAGTTCTTTAGACCCATAAATTATTCTGACCTGGCAACTTCAAAAGTTCACAAACAGCAAAGAATTATTATTCAAATCTTAGTCATTAGCATTTACATGGAACTGCCCAGTATTTCTATCAAAGACACTGAAAATATGGATAGAATTTTTAATCTCCTTAGGTTCATTTCTTCTGCTGAAGTTGCTGAATGACAGACAATACAAGAGTGGATAAAATCTTTTCAAGAATATATCTATTCCAAGTTGGAATGGTTGTAGCTAATCCTCCCACGAGTAAGACTAAAGATCCAAGACTCTTAACACAAACCTAAAATTTCAGAAATCCTAATGGCAATTTTCATAAAGGAACTTTTCTAGTCAGCAAGAGTTTTCAAAAATTCTTTTTTCCCCCTGCTATCCTCAGTCAGAAAGAAAATTTACCAGATGGGTTGGGGAAACAAAACCAAAAACAACAAAAAAAGAAGGGAGAGAGGGAGAGAGCAAGCGAAAGACAGAGAAGGAGAGAGAAAAAGCAAGCGAGGTTTTTCTGCTCATTGCTTGTCATTTGGAAATCACAGTCTCTAGCTAAATCCCAGTAGTTTGGGTATGAATTGCCCTTTCCCCAAAGGACTGCCCAGATTCCCAGTCTATCTCAGCCAAGCTTTTCTTTACTCCAGTGCTTTGAACAGTAAGTCCCAGTCAGGGATGCATTCTAACCAGAAGCTCAGGGTCCCATGAAACTGTCAAAAATTCCCCATAAAAACATATTCTGAAACACTGATTTTCTAACAAATAGCGCATTTCTTCTTCACAGGGTAAATTTAAGCTTGTTCGTAGCTGTATTGTCCCATGGAGGGCAAATAAAGAATTACTATAGAAATGAAAAATAGTTCCATTTCCCTGCATCCACCCGTTTAGAGAGCTGAAAGCATCTCTGCCATTTGCAGCACAGTTCTGATTCTGCCGCATAGAAGTGACCGAGTGACTTTCACACAATGCTCACGTTATTAATAAGAATGAATTACAGTAACTTTTGAAGTCCATCACATTCCAATGCCTCGGCATTTATTATAGTATTTTTTATGTAAGGACAATACTAATACATATCTAACAGCAACGTGTAGTAATTATAAGGTCTGTGGCTATGGTGTTAAGACTTTATACTGTCATTATTGGGGAGAAAATTTCATGTGGTAAACTTGCATATTAAATTTTCTAGCACTCGGCATTTTTTGCTTGCTTACCCATGGACATATTGCAACTCCCTGCACCTTTCATCACTTTGCCACTGTCTAGGACATCTTGATTCTTGAGATTTTATTTCTAAATGGCTAAAAGAGCTGTATGCACTTCAACTTTTACCACTGCTTTCTCCGAAGAATTATGGGTCAAATTTCTGATAGAGTGGGCATAGATTGTTGTTTTGTATTACAAAAATGAATGGGCAGCCAGTTTGAAGAGGGCTATTTCATTCACAGATGTGGCAGTAATCTTTAACCAAATATTAGAGCGCCATTTTCACATCAGCAAATAGGTCTGGAAGAAGTTTCTGACCCAGTAAAACTTACCTGTATTAACAGCGAGTAACATGTCAGTGGACTACTGCATTTCCTTAACTATTAGTTCTTGCAGTTCTTCAGCTGTTATCTGAAAATCGAAAAGAAAGATGTTTTTTCGTGTTTTGGTACACTTCATTTAATTTTAAATATAGCAAAGTAGTCTAATTTAGACTACACATCTTTCGATAACACTTCTCAGTGTCACATTCTCTAATTTAAAAAAACAACAAAAAATGTTCATAGACTATAGTAATTACTACAAGGAAATTTGCTACTCCTCTTTTGGCCCATTTTAATCAAAGGGTCATTAATTACAACTAAATTAGTTTTATCACCTGAAGCACAACACTCCATCTCTACCCTGATATCCAGCATATTAGAAGTCTGCATAGCTATCTTGAATACTTTTTAAATTATATTGGGCAGATAATTTTTATTCAAGCTATGTTGAGTCTTAGAGACTATATTGCCTTATCCATTTTACTATTAGAGAATTCCACCGTCTTGCTCCAGTTATTTGTCTTTGCTTTCTTCCAACCCAACCTCTTTCTACGTAAGTGTTTCTTTATAAGCTTGATTATCCTCTCTCATCTGCTCACCCAAATAATTGCTTCATTAGGGGATCTGACCTGGTTCATCTATGCTGTGGAGCAGATAGATAGACAGAATCCAACCCTTTGCAGGAGCCGTATCCTGGGTGCGAAGCTATTTGAGAAGGGAATGGGAAGAATATACCAGTAACACCTAAAGTCTACTCCCCCTTTTTTTTCACAGGAGGCTTCTCCTCACAGAACATCAGCAGTACTCAGAAATGTGGGAATGCTGATATAAGTGAGAATTTCAACTGCTTTCTTTTTAGATTAACCAAGAATTAAGAGATGCCAATAGAAGTCTGAGAAAATATGACAAAAGTATCTTCTATCATTTAACAATGACAAAAATTTGTCATTTATCTTTTAAGTGAAGTCTTAAAACAGAATCTAGAAAAAAAATTCAGACATACAGAATTATTAAGGTTTACTTAACTTTACTTATTCCTCAGCAATTTGCTTATCAAAACAAATAGAATTAGTAGAAAAATTAATATAGATTAGTGTAATCTAATATGCCCAGAACAGCCAAACTGTCCCATATAAAATGTGTGAGTATGAAGCACGTAGGTACCCTGTGCTGTCCATAGCTCTTTGGTGTTAGTGTGTAGGATGCTATATTCTTGAAGATATGCCTGTAGTATTGATTCCTGTCAATCTTCATAGCATAAAGTTTTCCCCTTGTTTTTGTGTGATGCACAGAGCTGATGAAAATCTCTATGAAAGTAAACCTGCATTCTACAATCCAGTATAAAACATGACTGAGAAACAGTAGGAAACGTTTGTTTTCAGTAGATCATTCTCAAGAAAAGTTGTTAACAAATAGAGACAACATATGACACTGGCTTCTTCAAAGCCATAAACTGTTTACTTCATCTAGCTATCTACCATCCTTACATGTGGAAAAAATTATGGTCTAGCGCCATCAGACATACTTTTCAGATCAGAGACTAATCTCAGTTTTCAACATCCTGTTGTTAAAGAACTTAATTTCAAGATGCATGTAGTCAATCTGGCATTTTATATGTAAGAGCCAATATTTTGATAATTTTTTTTTTCAAAAAACCAACTTTGAATAAATCAATGCCATTGGAAAAAGTGAAAACTGTGCAATTGCTACAGTTTTTTGCAGCACATTAAAAACATAGTTTAGCCCTATCTGAATTGAGAAATTAAGGGGTCCTACCATTGCAAAGACTTCAAATGAATTGCCAGTGGGGATTAAATTAGAAAATACTTCTGGAAGTTCAGTCTGTATTTGTGTACATATTTTAGGAGTTTTTTTTCATATATAAAAAATAAGAAAGAAATAAAACAAAGTAACAAATAAGGAGTGACATATTATTCTGTTAGTAGGGCATGGAAATAACATTGCTATCAGAATAGACTTTTAGCTTCCTTTACAAAGGAAAGTTCAAAGAAATTTTAGGGAAGACATAGTTACACAAATACCTGCTGGGTGAAAACTAGACTGAGGCTAGAATGTGTAAATCACTGGAAGATGACTTCCAAATACTAATAAATATTTAAAGCAAAACTTTGCAACAATTTTTACTGATTCACTTAAACCAGGTAAAAGTACTCCTTTTTTCCTCCTTTAATGAAACGAGTCAATGTTTAGTGAATTTACACTTACATAGGAATTATCAAAACATATTGATTTATTTCTATGTTTAGAAAATGAGATACCGTTATAAGATTTAATGCCTGGTTACTAGTAGAGTAAAATTATATTATATAACTAATTGAATAGAAATTAATCGAATCAGGTATTTTCATGAAGTATTCGAAGAGTGTGAAAGTAAATTCCCTATTAGACATGTACCAAACCGTTGCTTTTCTCACTCAACTAATGAACTGATGTTATTTTATTTCTGATGGTTCTGTTAAGAATAATCTTTGGGGACATCTTTCTCCTAGCTGGAGAAGAATTAAATGAAAGGATTTACCTGTATGTGATCTTTATGAAGTATATCGTGCAGTTCTGGTTATCTTTGTCAGCCAGGCTACAGACAGAGTGATCGAGCAGGTACTGAAGCACTTCTGCTCCCTTTTACCACTAATCTTTTTCTGGTAATCTCTCAAAGAATGTTCTGTATTTATCCTGGCTTTGGTACCCAGAGCCCAAGCAGGATAATTCCACGAATACCACATACTATGAAGGATGAGGCTGCAGTTTCTTTATCTGCTTTTTATCATTTGTCACATGAGAAGCATTTTCCTTTGTCTCTGAAGGCAGGCACCGGTTCCAGCTAAGGTCCAGTACCACACCGCTACTGTAGGAAAGTTGTAGGCAATCAGCTACAAACATTGCTGAGCGGAGTTACAGATAGGAGTTCAATTTTGTTAGGGAAACAAGGTGCTAGGTATAAGAACATCTATGGACGTTAGTATTCCCTGTACAGATTAGACCTTGTTTATAGAAAGGCTGTACCGCTTTAAATTAAATTGTTAGAAAACATTAATGTATGATGAGCCCAGACTCACACTGTACTGGGTATGGCACAGATCCTCAATGAGCTTACAATGTAAATTTTCATCACAGTTTCCTTTAAAAAAATTCTTAGTTTAAGTCAATTCCAGCAAAACAGTAGTCATTTTTAAAATGAATGGAGTCATGAGAGGTATTTAAAAACTACTCAGGTAAATTATACATCCCCTCCATCAGACACCCAAGTGAGGAGGTGCATACTGTGTATGGACCAGGGCTGAAGTAGTATTCAGCAAGAAACAAATGAGATGGCAGTATTTTTCAGGCTGGGACTGTGAAATGGAGTTGGCATTCATGTTCATTTGTATTTTAGAACGGGATCGCCATGATTAGGAGTAACCACATGCATCTGACACACACAGAAATGGTCCCGAATATGTTCAATATGTGTGTTTGCCTATTGGAAAAGTACCAAATAAATATAGACATTTTTAAAGAAGCACTGAGAAAGAAAAACAATCCTTACAGCATTTTATCTCAGGAACGCCGCCTTCAGCAGTTTCACAAAGCTGATTTCTTAGTTACTCTTCCCTGCCCGCTCTAGAGCTAAACCCTCCCCACCCGCCACATAAAAACAGTAATCATCAATTCGAAGAGATTAGAAATACTTTTCTAAAACTCCCATTCCAGAAACTAATTTTTTTCTTTCACACTCTGCTAACCTCATCCAGTAAGAATGGAAACAACTAAACCTACAATATGCTCACCCAACAGAAGGTTTTAAAAGCAGCAAATACTATACGAAAGAATTGAAAGGAGGAAGCAGACAAGAGCTAAACAAACAATTCCAGAGTTGGGCCACCTTTGTATTATGCAGAGTATATAATTGAGAGCACAGTCTGGCTGTTAAGATAAGCTCTTTTTCAAAGCCACGTTCTGATTATCCAATTGGACCTTTTTAGATTATGTCAGAGTTGCATACCAATTTCCGAAAATGAATGGCCGAGTTGCAGTCCTTTTATTAAACACACAAAAATCCTCCTTTGCCGACTGCATTGGATAAGGGGGGAAATGCTTTTGTCTGGAGGATAAAAATACAAGAAAATGAAGGGAAACTTTTGTGGGATGAATGCAAGGCAAAGATGGAAGGAGAAAGCGACAGTTTGAAAATTGCCTCCTCGTAGAAACTCTGCTGTCAGATTCAGGTAACACCACTTCCAGCACGGCCATAAAGCGGATGCTTTTCAAGAGTAGGAATAGCTGGGGAAAAAACCCCAAAATCTGTTTGAAAAGGACAGAGATTTTTTGGGTTACTTATGTGGCAGGAAGGGTAGTCTAGTGGTAGTTCATTCTTACAGAAGAATCTACTCTCATCGATTTATAATTTCAATAAGAAATATCGTTCCTGATAGACAGACACAGCATACTAATTACCATATAATTTTACAGTTTTATACATATCATTGACTTTAAATGACACATAGATTTATTTAATTTGCCTTTAATCAGAACTTCCCTAGGAGATATATTTGCATACTAAAGGTATAATTCTCAAGCAGTTAGAGGCCTGAAATCTTTCCTGTCACCGAGCTGTGTCTCAATTCCTTGTTAACTAGATTGCACAGCTGAAAAGAGATGACACCTCTCGTTGGAATGTTATTATAAGACCTACAGTATAGCACATATATTGGCAGGGGAAGAGAAAATTTTATAATGTAAATAATTTCTTTAAATGCTCAAAAAGTAATTTTTCTAGCCATTAGCTCTTCTAGTATATAAATTTAAGGGATTACACTACCTAGAAATGTGTTTCAGAGTTGAAGCAAGTGATTACTGATTCTTGGGTTGAAAATGTGCAACTAAAACATTTTCTGCTTAATTCCCAGTTCTCTAACAGCAAATACCACTGCACAAGTCTAATGCTGCTTCATTTTCACATTTGGATATTTTCTAATGCAATAAAAATAAAGCTTCTGGCAATTCATATAATGTTTAACGTATGATTCCTTAAATGCTGTATATTTCAAATGAAGATTCAGCCCTGATATTGAATACACCATTCAGTGTCGTTTAATGCATGGCCTTCTTAAACAATGCTTAAACATCTTTAAGAAAATTCAGATGATAACATGACTATTTTTCCTGCGTCCTAACAGTGAAAAAGGCTTGAGACTGATATTCACAGACTTGGTCATCTCATTTTTACATCATGATTCTGTCTTCCAAGATGAACCTTTGGCGTCATTATATTGTAACAAAGACCAGCAACGTCTACATTGGCAAAATTCTAATTTAGAATTAGAACTATGAAAGTATGATACATTCCTAAATTTCCTTGTGAGGAAATTTGTTGTACATTCAAATGAAATATTTTACTATAGAAATGTACATTAATATTTCATTGCATATATATGCATTTTGTGATTAAATAATAAATAACATAGAATGGCTTACAGCATTTTGCACTGGAAATTAAAAAGTACTGTAATGATCATTGTTTGTAGAAATGGTTCAGTATAAGAAAAATAATACAATAAATACTGTTAAATAGCATCTCTTTCAGAGTTCTCATATTCAAAGCGGTGCCAGGTAATTAAAGGCTGTTATTTTTTGTCTTTACCCACGAGTAACTGCATAGACAAACCGGGTTCTTAATAACTGTCACCAAGAGTTGATAAGCTTTCTGCTGTAGCATTCATACATCAAAGTGTAGTGAAATGGGCTGCCATTTAGGCTGAGCTTTATATGTCGTTAAGAGCAGCTGCGATTTAAATGGCTTTCAGAGACTTACTTCAAAGCTCAACTTAGTAAAAGACTTTGGATCAAGAATCTTTTTTTCGTTTTTGCGGAGGCAGACTAGTCTAGCTTCAGATGATGACGGACCACATGTGGTACGGAGCTCCCCTTCTCAGGAGAAACAGAGGAGATGGCTGTCAGAAGCTATTGCCACATCTTCTTCGTCACTCTTACTGTGGAGCTGCAAAAATGGCTCAGGGGCACCTTTTTTTGGTTCACTGACTATCTGAATCTACCATGAAACATCAGGTTAGAAAGAAATGTAAAATCCCAAAATACATATGTATAATCCCAAATAATTTTAGGGCAGCATTATTATAGGTTGTAATTAGGCTGTGTCTTATTTGGCTTATTCAAAGACTACGGGGGCTTGTCTGCCTGCCTGTGGCAGGAGTGCCCGTGGCAGATGCACTGGTCTCAGCAATTGCCTGCAGACCCCAGCAGCCTCCCAAGGGCGAAGCCTGCCAGGTTATTTCCAGACGCCCTGGCTGAACCACGGCTCTCCAGCACGCACTTCTCATGCTAGTAACGAAAACAGGGACGTGTACAGGAGTTGGTAATATATTTTCATTTTAACACCGAGATTATATTTCAGAAAAATCTGTTGTACAGCCTCGTAGCACTGTGACTCAACCAAATATATTTTCGTGTTTGTAAGAGGATCAGTGCAAAATAAGACTATTACTTTCATGAAGAAAAGAAGTAAAATGTTTTATTTTGGACAGTTCTCACTGTTATAAATTCATTCCTTTTTCCTCTCCATTCCTCTCATTCTTTACTCATATACTTCATAATTTTGACAGCATCATAAAGCTAGGTAATACTCAAAAGAATAACACTCTCAAAGTGTGAGTGACATTAAAAAAAAGCCAACAACAACAACCACACTAGTGGGAAAAGCCTTACTTCCAGAGCCAGAGATGTAACTTTGACAGAGAGTGGAAGAAAAATGCTTTCATAAAAGAACCAATCTTACAAAAACAGCAATCTCTAAGAATACTGTGACATAGTACATAAATCTTTACAACTCACTTTTTTCTTATATCTTAAAGGAGGAAAATCCCATTACAATCAAAACTGTTGTGTGGTGTGCAAGAGCCCAGAGTAAGAACTGGAGTTTCTAACATCACAGCTCTTCGTAGCAGACACTTCAAAGTTTTAATCTAAATTCTGATTCAGAATTGCATAAATTACAGTTATGGAAACGTCTCTTTCAATCTGCCTGAAAATACACGCAGGTTTTCAGAGAAAGACTTAACCCTTTGAGTTTTTAGAACAATGTTATTTCCACCTTTGGAGTCTGAAATTTGAAGACTATCTGTATAATTTTTAATTTCATAATGAAAACTTTCTAATTTACAGTCTAATGAAAATTTTTTTCTCCTTTGCCTATCAACAAAGAACAACTGTGTTTTTAACAGCAGTTCAGTCATATATATAGAAGCCATTCTCCTGTAAATGTTACTTCATTCTTCTGGAAAACTAATGAAAGCAATACAATGACCAGGATTTCCATGCCAGGCATGGGGGAAAAGAGTGGGAAGAAAGGGCTGTAGAAGTCTGTTAACATTTGAAATTGCAAGTCAGGAAATAAATATTTCTACAGAAAATTACGAATTGGAAGCCTGCAAACAGGACAATTCCCAAGCGGAGAAGGGCAGCCCAAGCACCTAACCACTGACTGAGCATCTGGGCACGACAGAAAATTTAGCTGCCTGGTTTCCTTCACAGGTTTTATTGTACTCTTACTACCACGCAACATGCAAGTCTGTTGAAGCACCATATTCATTCAAATAAAAAAGGCTACTCTAATGCCAGCCTTCCAGGCATCAAGCAACATGCAGCTGTTTTTTTGACACTTCTCTGAATTTCCAGCTCTTCTGGAAGCAGAGGGAGTTCTCACACGACAAGTAGCACGTCTGCACTACTTGTTGCCAAAGGGGAGACTTATCAAGTACTTGGAAAAATTGTGGGTTACTAAGTTGACAGAAATCACATCCAGCTCAGAAAATCATCTAATTTGAAAAAAGATGGAAATGCAAGGATATCAGAGGAAGTATCATACATGCCTGCCCTTTTTTACTCTGTGCTGTACCTCTGCTTGTGGGCAAGATGCACCCTTGATCTAACTCACTGTGATCGTGTTCAGGTTGTACTTGATAATCAATTGGTTGAAAGGAATTTCTGGAGAGAAAAAATTACTCAAATGTTTTACCTACCTGGTCAAATCTAATTTTATATTGACTTAATTATTTAAAAAAAACACCAAGTCGAGCAACAAGAAAGGGAAGATAGGGAGGAAAGAGTCCAAATTACTCCTTTGTATAGCTGAAAACTACTTTCTGAATAAAAATACTGGTTATCCTTTTTGACTTACCCTTACGTAACGTCACAGATGAAGGAAGACAGAAATAGGTGTAATACAAAAACTAACTATACTGTCATTATTACAGGCGGTAATCTTCCAGTTTAAACAACTGGAAAAAAATACTAGGTTTAACAAGATGTCCCCTTCAGCTTACTGAAATTTTTACAAAGATTAATTAAGATCCTGGCACTCCTAAAATCTAACTTTTTTAGAAATCTTCAGTAGAGATCAAAGCAAAAAAATGTTGGTGTGTATTAACATAAATTAATGAAAATAGGTTTTCTCCTTCAGTAAATAATCTTAACAAAAACAAAATATAATGAGAGATATGTATTATGACTAATTGATTATGTTGATTGGATTGATGACATTAGATACATTTGCTTGATATTAGAAGATGTTGTAGGCCAGTTAAGGAATGCAACTGATTTGAACTTTGTGGGACACGTTTTGTTCCAACCAAAAATAATTTTGTGTATCACATGTAATATATGCCAGCGTGACAATTAATTAGTGACCATAGTAAGCTACAGAGAATTCAGCCAGGCAAAAATGTGAGTACTTATATTTTCTCACCTAGTTAATGATATTACTGTGCAGCATTAACAATTCAGTTGATTTTCATCAAAAGCTTTACAATATGCAGCTGCTCTAAAACACTTGTGTTCCTGTCATTAGGGGGCTATATACTGAATTTCAGCTTAGATTAAAGTAAGTTTCTGCCACTCATAACTATAAAAAACAAACAAAAACAATAAAGCATGTGCTTTTCCCAATTAAAAAAGCAACGTCTTCACTTATCCTATTGCCAAGTTATGCTAGAATTTAGTTTCAAAAATCTGCTGGAGGAAAACAGGAGTCAAGTTCCTGTACTTTTTATTGATTCTTATAAACTTAAGTTTTTCATGTTAGATTTGATTCTAAAAGAGACTTCATTTCTGGAAGAGATCAACTTATTCAGCCAAAAGAAGATGATGTCAACACTTTCTTAATTCAGTGAACAATGAGACAGAGACACTACTGGCTTCTTAAATTTAACATGAAGTATGGAAAACCCAAGAGCAATTAGCAGAGTAATTACAAAAAATGTCAGTGTAGCCAAACCCCTTCCCTAATGACAAAGGAAGCCAACATTTTTAAATACATCAGACCATAACCAAACAAGGCATATAAACTTTGAGCCTCTCAATCTCAACTGTTTTGGATTACCGTAAAAAATTTTTCAATGCTTCTTTTTTAATTAGTTAAGCATAATATAAAGTATTGTAGTCAGTAGCTTAGTGCTGATTGTTTCAGTAGAAGAAATAAGCATATATACAAACATAGAAGAAAAACAGCTAAACAAAGATTAAGATTATCAATGTAAAGTTCAGTCTGGCTTAGGTTTGAATTCAGGGATGATCATGTAAGTATTATTTCACCAGTGCTATTCTTTTAGCTAATATTCATCTGCCAGGGAAATGAGAGGGTAAGCGAATGGACACCTTTTTCTAGAAGGAAGAAGCGACACACACCACCACACCCCTCTACCCAGCCCCTTTTCATCCCCGTAGCTAGCTTTCTGACTTCAAGAAAATTGCCACGCCTCCCTCACAGTCTTTAAGTCATTCAGAGCAGGTATTGAGGAAAATCTGTCTAGTAGAAGAAATAAAAAACTGTGTAAAGGCAAGTTTGGAAGAAATATCAGAAAGTAATTCAAGGTGTTTGCTAATAGTGAATTTTCTATATACTTTCTATGTACTTCTAATACTGCCATTTCTATATACTGAGGAAACTTTTTACAGAAGGCTCATTCGTGTTAGCAGATCATCAGAGAAACATCGTGATGGATGGTGCCAGAAAGATACGAAGAGTTTTACTGTTGCTTATTCATATTCTTCCTACTCTCTCCTTGTGTTCAGCTGCATGCTTATGGCTTATGCCTTGCTGTCCGTTTGACTGATTTTTCTTTAGCAGTGCCACTGACAGAAGAGGTACATTTGAATTCCTAAGCTTTCTCACCATTGCAGGGATTCAGTATCTGGCTTAGCAGCGTAAAATAAATACAAACAAAAATCTTCCAGGAAGAATGATTTTCCTCTTGGTGCTGCTAAAGCTTCTAAGCCTGAGGTCTGTTTCAGAGGAGCAAATTCTGCAACCGTTCCCCAGCAGAGTGAGCTCAGCGAGCAAAGCTACTGACGATGGCAGAATTATCCTTGACTTGTCATGCAGAAGAGGAAGGAGTGGATAGAGAAAACCAAACTGATTTCTTACTTGTTTTCAAGTGATGTGGAAGGGCGTTGGTGCAGAAGCCTTAGGCAAAGAAGCCCTCTCCAAAGATTATAGAAAACCTGCCTTTTCCTTTGAGAAACTGTAAACAGCAATACACATAAAATAGAACCCATATGAATATGGTCACTACCAGCTATGTGTAATTTATTCCCTGAGCTTACCGAATGACATTGAAACCACAGTGCTCTGCCAGAAATGCAGGACAAAGCAAGGGTCGGTACGCTCACCCTGTCTGCCTGCCAGTGGTCACTGTCCTGATCCAAAGCAATCTCTTTTCTTAAATCATAGGAGAATCATTCAGGAATCCCCAAATGGTTGAGGCTGGAAGGCACCTCTGGACATCATCTGGTCCAAAACCCTTCTCAGAGCAGGGTCATCGAGAGCTGGCAGCTCAGGACCATGTCCAGTTATGTTTTGAATATCTGCACAGATGAAGACTCCACAGTCTCTCTGAGCAACCTATTCCAGCGTTTGACTGGAAAAAAAGGTTTGCTTTATGTTTAAGTGTCATTTCCTGTATTATGGTTTGTACCCATTGCCTCTTGTCCTGTCACTGGGCGCCACAGAGAAGAGTGGGCCTCCATCTTTATTCACTCCAAGCCCTCTCAGCCTCTCCTCACATAATAGATGCTCTGATCCCTGAATTATCTTCATGGCCTTTTGCTGGACTTGCTCCTGTAATTCCATGTCTGTCTTGTGCCGGAGACGCATCTCAGCAGTGCTGAGTAGAGGGGGAGGATCACGTCCTCCTTTTCTCTGCCCAAATGCAGCCCTGTTGGCCCTCTTTGTCGCAAGGGTGCATTGCTGGCTCATGGTCAGCTTGATGGCCGTCAGCACCCCAGGCCTTCTTCTGCAAAGCTGACTTCCAGCTGGCCAGCCCCCAGCATGGACTGGTGCAATGGAGTTACTTCTGCCCAAGTGCAGGACTTTGCATCTCCCTAGATTAAGATCTTCCTTGTTCCTGACTTTCCCACTAGTCTCAGGCACCTTAAATTTTTAAGACCTTCAGATCTGTCAAGGTTTCTTGAGAGCGTTATCAGTAACTCCCCTCTGCTCTCTGTTCTCCAACAAGGGAGCTGAAGGAATCTTTGGAAACATCTGTGAGTATGAAGTCTTTAGATCTCTGCATCATCTGTGATGGAGATAAAAACACATCTGTATGATTTCATAGGACAGAAAAGGAGCAGGGATGTATGGAAAGTCTTTGGGCATTTTGGTAATGTCACCACATTCTATTACCACATATCTTCTAGGATGTGCCATATGGAATGTTTTGGCAATAAGATCTGCCCCGAGCCTTCTCTTCACAAATCACAGCATCTACAAATCCCAGCATCCACAAATCCCATAAATCTCTGAACAATCCCAGCACTCTGCCTCTTCATCTCCTATCTGCTTCAGCACCCCTCATCATTTTTAGTGACTCTCCAGAGCTACTTGGAGAGAAACATGGGAGGGAGTTTCAAGTACATTTCTTCTCTACAAAAGGCTAAAGGAAAAGAGCTCTCTGGTCAGTGAGAGAGTGGCATGCGGACTTGACAGAAGTGTTGAAGGAGGCAATGAAGGAGGAAGCTAGGACACCTCCTTTTGTGTACAGTAGAGTGGCATTTTAAGAATTTTGAATATGAATGAGAGCAACGTGGCAGTGGTCCCCATGCTGCACTGAAATCCAGAGACAGACAGAAAGAGCCTTTATGAATGGTTAAGTAACAGTGTACAGAGAAAGGATCGCCTTTTCTTGAGAACAGGGAAATATTTTGGCATACAAATGAGCCCGTTGAGCAGTTGCCTCCACTTAATACAGTAGGGAATGTGCCTGACTGGCACTTAGAAACTCTGGGGTATGGAGGAACAAGCTCTGTGCAACTATGCAGGTATTAAAGGTGAAGACCTTAAAATACATCTTGAAAAATAAAAGAATAAAGAATACAGAAGACATAATAGATATGCACAACTGTCTTTATACAAACGATAATATAGTAGGAACTGAGTGCCAGGTTTTAAATAAAAATATTCATGTGGTGTTCCTTGTTATGTAAGTGATAATATGCAGAATGGTGTTATCACACAATACAAATTATGTTGGATTGTAAATAAAAGCTGCCACCAGTCCAAAAACTTCACAAGAGAAGGGTCTCTAGTCAGTCACTATTTAATAGCAATGATAAAATACTTATTCAATATCCCTTCATGAGGAAAGGAAAATGCAAATAAAAATCTGTCAAAGTTGAACTTCAGACAATAGGAATAGTTCAAAAGTGAGGGAGACGGTTAAAGTAAATGAAAGTAACAGGCAAAAAGATAAAACAAGACATCACAGAAGATCCTTAAAATAGAATTGAAACAGACCAAGCACCCCTTTGTAGAAGATGGGTAAAAGCACAGCTTTCAAATTAAATGACTTCTCCATAATGTTAGGATTGTAGTGAGACAAATTAATAGCACAGTGTTTCATAATTTCTAATAATTTGTACATAGTGTACAGCGCTTGACACAAGCAAGTGTTGGTACACCTCTATGGCTACATGAAAGTTTAATAATACAGTTACTACTAGTTTCAATTAAAAATATTGGCCCTTGTACTTGCTATTTTTATTTAGTTTATTTGCTTGGTATTACAATAAACTTACTTAGCACTTGAAAGTAATGACCAAACTATTCCAATCACCAAAACTGTAATCAATGTGTGATCAGGTATCATTCTCATGAGCAACAGAAAACTCCAGTGAGGTCTAAATCTCTTTTAATATTTACTTACTTCTTGAAGTCCCGATTCATTTGGTTTAAAAACACGGTTCTTCAAAATCTTCAAACAAAATATTATTTTGCTTAAATAAGTATTTGTCATGCAAGTGTCACATAATGAATTCTAATAACCAGGAAATCCCATAAAGTAGAGGCGGGCAGAAGAAAGTAGGTTAATTAGTGAAGATGGAACAAAGGCAAAGCAGAGCCAAATTAGGAGGAAACATGGGATGTGGAGATGGAAGACAAATCACACAGTTTAGTATGATCAGACAGAAGAAAGAAGAGGGGGCAAAAAACCCAAAGACTACTGACTAACCAGGAAATAAGTAGTAAATTGGAAAAGCATCTTTCTACGGGGAAAAAAGCTCTAGCAATCTCAATCCTTAACAAATCAGCAGGATTTGGGTACAAAGTTACTGAGCAGCAGATGTCTGCAATACCTGCCTATACATAAGACCTTAGCTTGCTGCAAACATGCTGTCTTGCAAAGTAGCTCAGCTGATGAAAAACATACCATCACTTTGACTGTTTTGGTTTTGTAACCAAAATATGACCTACAAAATTTACCCATGGACAGTCAAATCATCATGTTTTATAACACTGCATGTTTTATAACACTGCAAGAAAAAGCAGTGTACAATTCAAAGTTGCATATGATGAATAGGCATTTTAAAAAGATATAAGAACTTGCTGAACGTCATGCTGAAACTACATTCGCCTATGATAAATAGTTGATGACAAAGTAATTTGTCACATTATCAGTTAAGAACATAGATTCTAGTAGCTTAAAGTAAACCATTGGCCCAGTAAGATTATATGTGTCCCAAAAATGGAGATTTTTAATCGTAATACATTTTTTACATAATACATAATTTTAATACGTAATACAGACGTACTGTTCATTTTTAATGAGCATTTTTGTACCACTGCATAGAAGTTCCAACTGATCCCTGTAAACACATTTGCAGTAAATGAACTAGTTTTCAAAAATTAAAATTACTTGGAAATTGAACAGCTGTATGCATGAATACTCGGATACAGAAGACAATGCCAGATTTGCATTTATCTCAGAAATGTATTTTAGCTGAAGTCTGATTGCAATGAAAAACGCTATGCTTTACCAAAAACTTCTAGCAACTGTCTCTAATCCAACCTCATAGTCTAACAGAACTGGCAGAGATCTTTCCATCTGTTTACAATCTTTTGCCCATCACAGATGAGATGAAGAAGAAATCCACAGTGCAAAAAGTAATAATGGCTTCTCACGTTTACATAACGCATCAGTTATCCGTAAGATCTTAATGGCAAAAGCTTCCTCTTCAATGAATGTGACCACTTGGTGTATGAGGTACCAACATAGAGTTTATTTGTTTCTTACAGTGAAAACTCCCATTTCTCTTTTTATGAATGCCTCTGGGTAAAATTAAAATAGGAAGTGCTTAGGTTGCATGGCTTTCTCCAGGAGCAAACTGCCTACCATTATCACGCTCTCCCTGTGAGCATTTTAGCTCTGTTTGAGAAAGCAGGAGACTTCACATCGACTCTACCCTGTCTCCACTGATGTTTTTGGTTTGTCAGTTTAGGTAAACATGGATCTAAAAACCACAGGATCAGCCTGGACTTCTTCTGACGCCAGGTTCTCTGTAAGATAGTGTGGCAAGAGCACTCCCTCACAACTCATAAGGGAATAAAGTCCCTTTCAGACAAACGTGCCAATGATGCAGATTTAACTCTAAGGGAACCCTGAGAACTGTGATGCTTCGGTCAAGCATTGGAACAGGCTGCCCAGGG
>NW_010527662.1:0-252 GCF_000687285.1 Phaethon lepturus
TGCAGTAAGCCCGGGGAGTCGGTGATTCAGTCCCAACTACGTGAAATAGCGGCAACTTGCTGTCCGGCCATTTCTGGTGTCAGGGAAGGGTTAGTGCAGAACACAACGCTAACGGGTAGCGATGGGAGAAGACTGTCTGCAAACGCACGCTGAGGACGTTTCCCCCTCCCCGTGCTTGTGTTTGACCTCCCCTTCCTTCCCCGTTCGTGGGATGCTAATGCTCATCGCACGCTGCCGTGGATGCTTTGGCGT
>NW_010527662.1:279-1476 GCF_000687285.1 Phaethon lepturus
GGGGAGGCAGCATCCTGCTGCTGCCCATCACCCTCCTGGGACGGGCCCCAAATCCGCCCACGCAGAAGCGAAGAGCCACCGGCTTGTTTTTCAGCATGGAGGTGCATGGGACAGCGGGGGCAACGTCTTCCCTTGGTGCTGGCCTGTCCCCAGGCACCCAGGCACACGCCGTGCACCTTCCCTCAGCACCACTGCAGGGACACTTTCCATTGCTGCAGCCCTGCAAGAGGCTTTTGCCACTTCTGCAGCTCATGCACAAGAGCCAGAGTTTTTATTGCAGGTTTGGGGTTTTTTTGACTCCTCTCTCCTGCCTAAAAAGATGCTGAAATCACCCAAAGAAAAATTATTTCCATGTGATCCCAGCACTTTCTCTCTTGGCTGGAACACTGGATGTGGTTTTGGGTCTGTGGTTTTTTGATATCTTTTTTTTTTTTATTCACAAATTTTTTGGTCTTCATTTCCATCATTGTGAGAGGCACCGTGCAACCCGACAGACTGGCTGCGAGTCCTAAGAAAACTATAGCAGGACAAAAGCACAGGAACCCAGCACAAGTTGATGCAAGTAAAGAAACAAGAAAACACCCTGCTTTTGCAAACAACCTAGCTGCTGGGTTTCATCAGGAGCCGGACTGACTTTCAGTGTTTCATTTGGACTCCAGCGAGGAAGCTGCAGCCGCCACCGAGAACTAAAAAACCTGAATGAACGGCAGCTTTCATATTATGCATCCTGCTAAGCAACAGCGAGGAAAGTAAAAGACAAGGGTCTGCGTGACCAGGTAAGTTAAATGGATCTAAGTTGGGGAAAAAAAAACGATTGCTGCAGGGAGCGAAGTGTTCCCACCCTGCAGAAGCAGGTTGCTTGGGTGAGTCATAAAAAAGGGTGGTCTGTGCCTGCGCTGCTGCGTCTCGCCTTTTCTGCCTCACTGCAGCAGGCGAAGTAAGTGCAAGGCCAGGTTATTGCTGAGCTGGCTTTAATTTGTTCCTACTAACACTCCTCGTTTCGTTAACCACCCTTAGCACTCCAGAACGATGCTTTCTTCTACTCTGATTTTGCTCTCAGCTGCGGCTGAGCAGGGGGACGGGGACGGTGCCCGATCCGAGGGCAGGAAAGCGCCTTTTCCTGGCGTCTTCCGCAGATGTGGAAACTTTCACGGGACTCTGCATCTCCAGCCTCGCTGGGGAACTGCAGCCGCTTGC
>NW_010527662.1:1541-2238 GCF_000687285.1 Phaethon lepturus
TCCAGCCGGGACAGCACCGACGGGGGGGCCGGGACACGGGGACGCCTCTGCCTGCGCTCTTTCGGCACACAGAAAGCCGAGTTCCCCGAGGGACCGAGTCAGCAGTGGCACGTCATGGGAAAGCTGCCTTTCCGCTGGGAAGGGTGAAGGAGAGCTGCGTCAGGGTGATTTGCTCTGTCGGAGAAGCTGCCCTGGGAATGACTTACTGTAACTTGCCCCGTGCCTCGGCAGCGCCGGGCTGAATCACCGCCGGGCGCGCGGCAGCGACGGGACCGCTTTCAAGGAGCCACCCAGCCCGGAGCAGGGCCATTTCCAGACACTGCAGGCATGTTCCCGGTGCTGGAGGCGCAGGCAGGGACCAAGGAGCAGGAGAGAGGGAAGAGTTGTTTGCTGCGGGCCCAGCAAACGTCCTTTTGCTCCCCGTCTGCGCTACGTGCAGTAGCAGCCCCGGCTGCAGACCGGGAGAGGCGGAACCACGCGAAGGAGCCGGTGCCCAAGCGCACGGGGCCGCCCGTGCGGGCCCAGCCTCTCCTCCCACGGTGCCCGCAGGGGACCCCGCTAAATCCGTACGGTCCCCCGGGTCTAAGCGCATGCAGGTAACAGGAAGGGCTGTTTGCTTGGGATCCTCGTCTCTTCCCACGCCGGATCGGTGAAATCGCAGCTGGAGAGAGCACGTGGCGGCTGGGCGGGGGCGCGC
>NW_010527662.1:2269-7460 GCF_000687285.1 Phaethon lepturus
GCGGGGTGGGGGCGAAGGCGTTCCACAGCTCCTCCTGGCACAGAGGAATTGGGGCAGCTCGCCCACACTGGAAACAGGCACGTGCTAAAAAAGCGCCAGAACGTAAAAAGCAAACCAGGGCAACTAGAAACGGAGCTACAAGCTCACTGACCAAACGCTCACCAGGCCATTACAAACGCGGCTGCAGCTACCGTCCCGGGGCCGTGGCCGGACCCCGGCTTTGCCTCTCTTCACGCCCCGCTCACAACTCGCAGGGCTCAAGCCGACCCCGCTGCCTGCAGCAGCTCTCCCGAGCCCTCTTTGGCTTCACCCCGGCACCCTTGTGTAAACGCTGCGGACGGGAGGGCGTTACCATCGGTCATCTGCAAAGCGCTACAGACAGCGGAAATTTTTAGACGGCGTTGCTTTTCGGGATCCAAATATTCTTGTCCGTGAGCCCTCAGATCACTTCGTGGCCGCAGGCGGGCTCCTGATGCGCAGCTTGAGCGAAGCGTCTCTGCGGCATCGTGTGGGAGAGGAGCTGCCCCACGCTCGGCTCTGGCACCACGGGCCCAGGAACCACTGAGCTGTCGCAGCTTTGCCTTGGGAAACGCACGAGCTCCGTCAGTGTTTTGGGCTTTTCTACAATAAGTTGCTCATGAAGAAATTTTAGATTCTCCTGGGGAAGAAAATAAAAAAAATCCTAAACAATTTCCAAGAGGAAGTCCAGTGTCCAGACAAAGCCAGCCCTAACGATGCTTCGTTTCCTGCCGCTGGCGATGCAAGGAGGTCTGGAGCAGTGAGAAGGCCGAGGCTTAAAAGAAAAAAAAAAAAAGTAAAAAAGCAGAACTGGAATATTTTCCATCTCTGGAACGACGCCGAGGTTTGAGGCTGATACATCCATGCGTTTTCCATCTCTGCGGCGCAAGAAAGGTTTTAGTCTTAACTGCCCTCTTGGGTTTTCAGTCAAGATTTGTCACTAATTAAAATGAGCAGCGGCTGGCGTTGCCCTGTGCGCTGTGAATTGAAAGTAAAGATAGTCATAAATTGCTTTTCCGAGTGAAGCCCTAGGAATAACAGGAAGGAAAACGTTAGCAGCAACGTGAAGCACGGCTCAGGGATCCAAGAGCAATTTCTGCCTCGTGAACTCTCAATACCACACCGTGTGAGCTCAGCACAGTTGTTAGTGGGATTTATTCTTCGAGCATCCCTGCAAGGTAAGGACATACGTCCGCCGTACCCGGTGAAAACATGGGCTGGGGTAGAGTAATGTAGATCTGTACGTCCCACAGGGGCCGCTTGCAGTGCCAATGGACAAGACAAGGTTTGGCCAAGATTAGGGTTCAGGTTGCAAACTCCACGTTGCTAACCACAAGGAAAACCTTTTGGTCCAGCCTCCAGGCTGACTTGCGTTGCATTCTTGCTTTGTTTTCTCTGTGTGCAGAGCAAGTAAGCTATTTTTGCAGATATTATGGGGATTTCTTATCATTTCTGCTGCCCAGATGTGTTGCTTTACAAAGTGTTAAAATTCTTCAGGTACACAGAATCATTAAAAAGCTTTGCATGAGCGAATGTGCCTCATACATAAGCTGTCTACCTTGAGCTATAAGATTAAACTCAGTCATGAACCAAAAAAATCAATCAAGGTGCTCTCTCCAGCTGTAATAGTGTCAAGAAAATATATTTGAATAAGAAGTTGCACACAAGAAGAAAGAATCACATCATTTAACTCCCTGAACTGGAACTAATGGTTTCTGCCCTTCCCTAGCAAGGGTTTGTGGCATCGCGAGAGCCCTGCGTGGGAGGAATTTGGCTTTTTTTTGCTGGCAGACACTGGGAATGCCAGGTATCACTGGAAAACCAGCACTTTTGATGCAGGTTGTTCATAGCAGGTAAAAAAAATGTGTAAATAAAAAGATTAATTGATTATATTTTAAGACAGGGTGCTTCCAAGGTCAGTGCAGAACAAAAATACATTATTGAATCATCTGTTCTGCCTTGGATTGAGCATGGTGGACAACAGTGTCCCTGGTGTGGGCATTGCCTCCCCGCCAGCACCGAGGCAGCAGCCGTTGAAGGGCTCATACTGCCAGCTCCGGTTAGAAAGACAGACACGCTCTTTCAAAAGGGTCTGAACAACAGGAGTGTTTGGATTTAATGCAAGGAGACCGGCATTTTTGCTTGCTTTTTCGTCTTGTTTTGAGCTAAGCAAAAGTACCTGAACAAACAATCCCTTTTGGTAATATTTTAATATTGCCTTTCAACTCAGAAATTGAAAGGGGAAGAAAAGGGACAGAAAAAGAAAATAGTCTCTTTAAACCTTAGCTCAAGTGGTTTCAATCAAAGAAACCTTTCATTACATTTAAACAGCTCTCCAACAACAACATGTATTCTAATGTTATAAGGAACACAGCCAACCACCAGCCATCCTCATCACCAAAATCCACTGAAATTAACTGCCTTTTCATCAGGTTCAGGTGTCTCGTTTCATCATTAGTAAATTTTCATTCTGTTTGCCAAAATATTGCCCAAAAGATAGATCTGCCCATTTAACACATGCAGAATTTCTTCCTTAGCCTCAGATTACATTCACACTCGGGTATTGGGTTTCATCCTGCTTCCACTTGCAGAGGCTGGGGGCTGTGCTGCGTTTCGTGGCTTTGGAGTGGGGAGGCTCAAAAGTCTTATGAGAAGAACAAGTCATTTATTTTGAAATTACCTATTGCAACAAAATAGGTCTTGCGCTCAACCTCGCGGTGAGCTTTCTCTTCGCGAGCATTTTGCAAGAAGCGTCAGAAGCATCAGAACAATTTACATTTTTCTACATGTCGCCGCAAGCTTTTCAACTGAAGCGTTTCAAACTCATCAATTGTCAATCAACTGTTTCAAAATGAACCCAAGCTACAAGCAGAGCCAAAAAAGCTGGACTGAAAAGACAGTTTTGAGAGAGGGAGGGCTGAGACCATCTTCTTGTCCTCAGGTGAAACATTTACAGACATCAACGTTTCCAAAGACATGAGACCAGTTTTCCTCCCAGCCGGTAGGATCTCTGCATGTCTGTCATCATCTCGGGTTTTCTACCCAATAGGAAAAACAAGATTTCTGAATCAAACCACATTGCGATTTGCAGGTTGCCCATACAGAAGACGAAGACGATACTTCATACTTTCAGTTTTAATCTGTTGCTTTCAAGATGCTCCTGTCCATCTCTAGAGCGGCATCGTAAGGGATGACCAAGGAGGAACGTACTCAGTTTTGCAGCCTCAGGACATTCGGTGTGGTACTAATGCTTCATTTCAGGCAGTAACGAGCGTGTTGGAGCGCGGTGGGGAGGAGGATGGATGTCCCTCCCGTGTGGGGATCTGAACGACGTGCGGGAGAGGCAGCCTCCCAGCCTGTGCTCTGGTGAGTCATGGCCACAGCAGAGCAAGGCACGGTTTGTTGTTTGCTGTCTTCTCAAGAAGATAAACCTGTGCAGCTGAAGTCGAATCCATCATTGCCACATTGGACAAAATAAGGTCACAATAATTATCTTTAAGGGAAAAAACAAATGGCTAAAAACAACCTCTTGCTTTACCTCACAGGTCTTAAATTCTGAACTTCATCCTTTTTGTATCTTTTTTTTTTTCCTCCAAAGTGTCAGATTTTACTTCCCCACCGCCACAAGAGTTGTATTTGCTGCTCCTCTGAAGTTTGGCTTAAATCAATCTTTTCTCTAGTTTGACATGATCTTATTATAAGGAAATCCTTACCCTACCAAACAAATCCTTTGTTTCATTTCCTGTTGCACATTTGATTTCTCTAGTTTGGGGTGGTTTTTTCCCTTCACCCGATCTCCAGTTTTGTGCTGGATGTCGTCCAAACATCATCCCATACTGCTGAATTCATTGTCCTTTTCTTGCAGTCCTCTACGGACTCCTTTCTCTCCACCTCTTTCCTATTTTACTTCTCCTGTCCTTTCTTGTCTGCTATGAGCAGACTGCAAATCTGAAACTGTTTATTCACATACATCATTAAGGTTTCACCTAACCACAGATATTGCAACCAAATGCATGTTTCTGCCACCTTAGTGAATTAACGTCACTAACTTTTTGAAGGAAAATGTGATGTGGGTGGTGTCAGCTCTAAGATGCCCTGAACTGGCTGGATTGTTGCATCGCTTGCTTCATTTTTTCTTTTTTTCCTCCAAATGCAGTTTCTAGCCAATAACTTGAGTAATTTTTTTTTCCATGAATCATGCAAGTGGCCGTGATTTCTTCAATGGGTGCTTGGATTACAGTAATGTAAAATGTGTAAAATCTGAACACTGATTTTTCACACAGACTTTTTTCCTTAAGTCACTTCTAAAAATAGGAAAGTCATCCATCTTAGGGAGAATAATAGCCTATAAAAACGTAAAGTAATTTCTTCATATTTATGAATTCTTTTCCTTCCGCCCATTATGAATACCCCCTCTTAGCGAATGCTCTTTCTCCTTCACGAAGGTATTATAAGCAATTATGTCCTCCGGTTTTAATGTTCTGATAACGTAATCAAATGCCTTATACTTTATCCCCAGGTTATTGACTACCCACGCTCCTGAGAAGGGCTAAACAGCTTTTAGTCCTAAAGAGGATATGTTGGCCCTGATCGCCTGGGACTCTGAGTGAACATGAGGTCTTCTTTAGACCTTTATGTATATGCACAAACTTTAATCACTGCAGAGCAGACCCCAGAAACATCCCACAGACCCCAAATGCTCTCTGCAGTGCAAGCTGGGTTCTGGTCATGTGCGGGCTGGTTATTTATGACCTCCTGTCCATTTAGACTTGCGTTGCATTTCTGTTCCCATTTGGCGGCACAAAGATGGCTTAAGTAGTGAAGGAAAATTAAAAAGGACTTAATGAAAATGAAACTCAGGCCCTGAACACTGATATAAAAGCAATATTAATCCCTCCTCAGACTTGTACCTAGAATGAGGTACAATTATGAACAGGAAGATCATTTCAAGTTATGACAGACTTGATGAAAGAACTTCCACTGCTGTCAGAAGGAAAGTTATTATATTGCTGCTAATGAGTATTCATCGGATTTCCAGGGAGCTGGATTACGGCAAGTAATAAAAGGTGTGAATGACAGTTCTTTCAAGGCAGGTAAGAACTAGAAGAAAGCTTCTCCCAAGAACGCCGGTACAATCCAAGTACCTTGCCCTGGACTGACACTCCCCGCCCCC
>NW_010527662.1:7491-17025 GCF_000687285.1 Phaethon lepturus
CATTGTCCCATTTTGTGCCCAGCAAAGCCTTTGTGGAGCCCTAGGGCAGGGTACCCTCCCTCCCTCCCTCTGCAGATGGGACCTGTGTGTTCCTTGAGTTATTTCTGAAAGCCAGGATGTCTAGCTACTACCTTCCCCAACTATTCCAGGAATTAAAGCTGGTAGAAGAGGAGCTGTAAAAGCTGTTCCCAGGCTGAGATCAGCAAGAGTCCACCTAACTAATTGGACTTTGGATAAGGTCCAAAAAAGGCATCAGTCCAAAATCTGTCTTGATTGAAACACCATTGCAATCAGTAGAATGACACTAATTATACACGGTATGAGGAAGCTGTTGCCCATCCTTGGCTCCAGTCCCTCCCTGGGATGGAGGCCGATGGGGAGCCAGAGAGAACTCACCTCCCTTGCACCACCCAAAACATTTTCTCTGTTCATTTCACCCAGTATTCAGGGCCTTTTGAGCTTGCCAGTAGCAGATGAAAATGTAATAGATGATCTCAAAAAAACAGTGTTTGTGCAGAGTGAATCCCAGTTCAGTCCGTTGCAGCTATTTGGCTTTTCCTTTCTGCACGTTGGAAAATAAAAATGGAAAGCATACACAGAAATTCTGCTAGGAACAGCACATATAGTCAAAAGCACAAACTCCTTGGCTACGTCACCTTGGAAAGAGGTTACCAGCAAGAGGCTAAAAGAGACTATCTAAAGAGACAAATGCTTTTGATTTTTTGGGTTCATTTCCCTTCAGTTTTTTCCTCAAAAAAAAAAAAATCAGATTTAGGCCCTATTTAAATAGTTCCATTTTCTGCATTCGATTTTGAGTTTTTCAGAATGGTGATGCAAGAAACAGTAACCAGAGCAACAATTCCAGTCTTTCACCCAGCACTTTTTGCAAGGGTTGTTCCAACAGCCAGACAGTGAGCCTGCCTTGAGCAGAGCTTTCTAGGACAGCTTTAAGCATCTCAGCCCTAGCTTCCGATCTCAGCAGGCTTTGGGTTTTTTGTTTGGTTTGTTTGGTTTTTTTTTCTTCTGTTTACCTAGTGTCTATTGTCAGATATTTCAACCGTAGGTAATGAGACAGGGATTGCCTTTTCCATTGCTTGTAAACAGTACGCAGTGGGGCTCCCTTCCTACCTGGAGTCTCCTGGTGCCACTACAAGATAAGCTAATAATTAATCAGAAGAAATGCGCCTTGCGGAAACATTAACAGATGGCCCATCAGCAGCTCCGATTTGAATCACCGTGTTAATAATTTCTGCTCCTTTGCTTGGTCCAGCTGGCTCTGAAGATGAGCGCTGTGTTTCTCCTGCTCTTGGTGTCCACTGCCAACATCGGTGCCGTGGAAGAAAAGGGTCTGCCGAGACGGGAATCGCGGCGTGTCTCGTGCGTGCGATGCTGCGGGCCTTCAGAGCAGCCCGTCTCCGTCATGTCCTCACGATACACAAGGATGAGCAGTGACCCTGCCTATTCTGTACCCAAAGTCCAGCCCACTATAGATATCACCATCCTCAAAGGTGGGTAAAGCTGACTACTGCGATAACATCCTTTATCTTACTTGCTCACCCTCATTTTGCAAGCTGTGCTCATCCTTACAGTAAGAAACTCATCCACCTTATTTACTCAAAAGAAGGTCAAGGGGTGACGTGGCACGGGCTGCAAATGTGTGCAAGTGAGATGAGTTGGCAAAAGGCTCTAATCCACCAAAAACCAAAATCACTGGAAGCTCAAGTTAGGTCATGCTAAAAGCCAGATGCAAATGTTATCAGAATTACTAAACGGTAGAGTTAGAAACTAGAAAAGACACTCACTCACTTTTTCCGTTGCACACTTTTTTGTCTCAGTAAGGCAAGCAAACAAACATTAGGCAGGTCCTACAGGAGACATGCCAGGGAGTCCCGTGAGCAGGGATGTGCAGACCAGACAAACCCAACCACCTCTCCCAGGCCCACATCAGACCCCAGCAAAATCAGTAACTTTTCTTGCCTGAACCTCTGCACAGAGGGTCTGGGCTCATGAATACTGGATTCACGCAACCAGTCTGGTCAGGCCCTGGAGTTCCACCACTGGTCACTGAGCGTTGGCACCACAAGCTCAGGAGAGCCAAGCTTTCACCTGGCGTTTTTATCCTTCTGAGAATTAGGAGGGTGCTGGTGTCTAACAAATGCTTCCAGACATCTGTGCTGGGAAAACAGGGTTTTAGCACAGCTGCTTTCCTTGTTGTCCATGCCAGGATGTGTCTGCAGCTTGAGCCTTGCATGCCTGCGTTTGACATCGTTTTTCTTTATGCTCACAGGTGAGAAGGGTGAAATGGGAGAGAAAGGGTACCCTGGAGCAGTGGGGAAGGAAGGAGAAAGAGGGCTACGTGGCTTTAATGGACGGAAGGGACAGAAAGGCCAGCCTGGCCCGCAAGGTCATTCCTGCAAGCAGCTCTACGCTGCTTTCTCGGTGGGTCGGAGAAAACCCCTTCATAGCTCAGACTACTTCCAGCACGTCACTTTTGACACCGAGTTTGTGAACCTCTACAAGCACTTCAACATGTTCTCGGGGAAGTTCTTCTGTTATGTGGCAGGAATCTACTACTTCAGCCTCAACATCCACACCTGGAACTTCAAGGAGACCTACCTGCACTTGATGAAGAATGAGAAAGAGGTGGCCATCCTCTACGCCCAGCCCAGCGATCGGAGCATCATGCAGAGCCAGAGCCTGATGCTGGACCTGCAGGAAGGAGAGGAGGTCTGGGTGAGGATGTTCAAGCGGGAGCGAGAAAATGCCATCTATAGTGAGGAGTCTGATGTTTACATCATCTTCAATGGCCATTTAATCAAGCCAGCCGTAGAGTAGCCATTCATCAGCTTTAGGCTCAAAGCTTTGGTAGCTACATTAGGGTCTTCCCTCTTAGAAACGCATATGTCTAGTTCCACTTGGAAGGATTACAGGCCTCCTGACATGCTGACAGGGCCGTTTGTCCATGCCAAGGACACCTGTGTGGATGGAGGTGACTGTGCTTCAAGGTGGTGCAAGCTGCACAAGCACCAAGAAGGCTTCAGCCCTTGTGTGCCCTGGAGAAGCACACAGGTGGTCCCAGTTCTGCAGCCCTGTATAGATCCCCCATAATATCCCTGAAGAGTTTGCCGAGTTGGTAGCAAAAATTTAACCTCTTTGCTCTGCTTTAGAGAAGACATTTTAGTTATATCTAAGGGTCACCTTCAGATACCAGTTATCTGGGTGCTAGTTAAGGAGTGTCATTACTCCTACAAAAATACTTGGGTATCTTTCAGTGTTCAGTATTGCTAATAAGAGCCCACGCTCACCAACACGAACATCAGGTCTGCTCCACTCAGGTGGGCGAGAATGCACCAGTGCTGAGAGCAATATTTTGCGCAGTACACTTACCCTAAACTATGTTTTTGTTCCATTTCATCTAATATTACATTCTGAGAGCATAATGTTAGAATTAGATAAATAACAGCACATCGATCTGGCAAAGCTTTTTCAGAGGCATATACTTTTAAGTACAGCTGTAGCCGCATGCTATAACTTCGCTAGACTTCCGTACTGCTAGCAACGCTTCTCACACAAGAGCATCCAGCATGGCTGGGAATGCGTGTATTTCTCATTTTAAGGAAGATGGTGGGCGCTGCCTTAGGATCCAATTTCAGAGCGCTCATCGCCAAGCTGGAATTTGAGGCCACGCTCACGTCTGAAAGCTACCGTCTTGTAGCTTTCCTCATTTCCAGACAGTGGAGAAGAACCTGGAAAGAAAAAAGGTGCTTTAATGCAAGCAGTGATACTTTAGGGTATTTGGTTTCTTTTTTCTTAAAAATTTATCGACATAACAGTGGAAAGGTACATGCAGCAGCAAGAAACATTATTTTCCCTAGTTGCTCCAGTCCCTTGTTTGCATCCTGAACCATTTGTATGAAGGATACCTGAAAACTTCCTGCTTCACTGCTGTACCTCGCCTATCCACAGCTGCTTGGAAAAGCAGCTGAAATAAAGATACTGCTTTGAGTACACTTGCTCCGAGAGCCCTGGGTTTGCTTTTTCACAGAACAGGACTGAAAGCACTGGACTGAACATCCAGACCCACATAATTGTCTCAGGTGGCAATTTTAGTTACTTTATCACTAACAGACTCCACACACTAGACTGACACCAACTCTTCTCCTTGCAGGCCAGTAAACAGCCATCATCAGGTATCAGGACGGGGAGACAGAAAAGTTAATGACCCCTTGCTGTAAAATAAATACTGAAGCTCTGAGGTGTCACAATCTTTGTGAAGACAGGAACTTTTAAGTAGCCTATCTGCAAAGTAAATGCATGGTGCAAATGGGTCTACAAACATCATGTCTGCTCCTGCTTCCATCACAGCCTGCAACCCCGAAAAGGAAAAGCGGGAAACTTGCATAACTTTAAAAAACATTCCCAGTTGGCATTTTATGCCTACCCACCACCGACCTGCTGTCAGCTACCCCCGCTGCTTAGGTCAGGCCACTGCGCAGCATTTCCTTCCCACCCTCCTTCCAAAAAAGCTTCCCGATCAGCCGTGTCCATGAGGATGACGGGAAAAGCCCTAATGGCTGCACTGCTTATTTGCAGCACACCCCTTAGTGCTGAGGGCACCCGCAGGAGACGCCAGCCCTGGGCGAGCACAGGCGCAAGCAGAAACCTTTCCACTGCGCTGGCCTCGGTGAAGGCATTTGCAGGCTGTTTTTCCCAGCCGCATACCTCACTTGAGAGCTCAGAAAAAATCTTTTTTTCCCCCCACTTCTTTTGTCCCTAGTTTTGAATCATTCCCCACCCAGACTTAGATTCTGCAGCTGCAGAAAGTCAAACTCTGCCCTCAGGGTACCGCTAGCGGAGGACCACGTGAGATGCCTGTGGTGGAGCAGGGGTTGTTCGCTGAGGCTGATGCGGTCATGGGGCTGTCTAACATTCCTCGCGTATCGAGCGGTTTCACCACAGCTTTTGCTCACGCCGTCTGCAGTTCCCTGCATTGACTATAATGAAAAAGGAAAAAAAATGATCCGGCCCTCTTAAAATGTCATGCCCAGCTGGAGTTATTGACAGTGCTTAACCCAGCGCTGGAAAAAACACACCGAGAACGGGTTTATGTTCAGCCACACTGATTCTGGAAAAGTTACTTTCTACTGGGAAGCAAGCAAAACCCCATCCACCCACCTGTATCGCTCTATATGTGTATCTCCGTAACACCCAGACACAGAGAGGCTCTGATTGCTGAAGCGATACGACACCTTCAAAATGCGTGTGACTGATACACCGGTGGCATAAGCAGGAGAATCATTAAAGCCACATTGGTTTCAGGTGCAGGATAACCTTTCAGATAATAAAAAATGTTATTGGGTTGCCTGCACTATTCAAATTAGTCATAGCATCAAAGAACTAGCAGTCTCAAACTTCTGAGTTCTTTGGGGAAAAAAATGAAATATCTAAAAAGCTTAATGTACAAAGCCATTCATACCTTTTGAGTGCATCCATCATTCTTTTTTTTTTTCAGCTTCAAGGGCTGGGACAAGCATCCCTGTTTAGAGAAGTTTAATGAGCCAAATCCAAAGCACAAATATTTGGGATCTGCTCATCAACATACAGGCAGCTTGTCAGGGCCTGTCATATAGAAACAGAATTAAATCCCTTTTTTCCCCCCTCAGTAATATGTGGCTTGGAAATTAAACTTTGAAAAAAGCTTTTTAGGTTCTCTTTTGAAGAGAAGAAAGTGGCGGGGTTAAGTGCTGAAATCTAAATGAAAAGGAAAAAAACTTAATTTGTATTTGTTTTTCCAATTATTTCCCTAAATCGGTACTTCATATTTCATGCTTTGAAATAAGTCACCAGGGATCTGTTAGAATCATTTCTGCAAACCCTTCGGTGAACAGTATTACACAGAAATGACAAAACTGCCTCAGTTGCCCTTAAGAAACTTCAGCTCTCCTGGAGGTCCCTCTCAGGATCCTTGTGGAAGATGAAGCCCCCATGGCACAAGGCACCAATAAACCAATCTGCCAAAATAACCTTACCTGTCCTTGGGGCAGGGCCAGAAACAGGGGAAGCGGAGGAACCTGTTGGGATCATATACAAGGAGCTGTAAACGGAGAACGGGAGCCTTCCGTAACAGAAAGGTTATGGAAAACATCAGGTGAGAAGCATCTGCCCCCCAAAAATCTCCTTTGGTGGGCATAGAAAGATTAAACCAGACTTTTAAGACAACATAACTTTTGTTTTCTGACTGCAAATCTGTACAAGACTTACACTTACTAGCCCGAACTTTGGCAATAGAGGGGAGATAAACTCATCTAGCACCCTCGCCCTCATTTCTTCAGCATCAGAGCCCCAGAAGAGCTCCTCATAAGGAGAGAACGTGCTAGGACAGCGTCTGTTCTTGTACCAAGGAGGTGATGAATGGAAGAGAGCAAGCAAATGACATGCCCATATCCACTGGGGGTAGGGCAAGATTTATGTTCAATATAAGGAAAAAACACTTCAAGTAGAAGGAGAATCAGACTCTGCAAGTGGCTGCAGCCTTAAAAATGAGCTCTCTACCCCAGGATCTTGCCCATCCCAGGGCAGCTCTGGCTTAGAGCAGAGGAATGCAGCACACTGCACCTTTAATCTTCTTTTTCTGTAGATTTAAGTAACAGCTTTTTTTTTTTTTTCTTGAGGAAAGGCTGAAAAAGCCAGAAGAAATAGTTCCCACTAAAAATCCCCATATGAAGAAGCTGAGCCAGGCCTGCTTTCACATTGCTTTAAATATGCTTCAGCTGCAATTTCCAGTATCACAAACCCACACGTAAGAAAATCTGCAGCATAGCTTGGTAATTACTGGGGATCTATCTGTCCCGCTGAATCCTCCGCTTAAGCCTGTCTTATGACTTCCAAATGTGCTCATTCACTACCCTTCCTCACATTATTGCACTAAATGAAGCATTGCATTATGACTTGTAGGATTTCTACAGAGCCCTTACCACATAATTGCTCTATAACTTGTTTTTGCTCATTTTCTCAATTCTTACCTTGCAAGCATAAAATGTGAAAAAAAAAAAAAATCCTTGCACTTGCAGACTTAACCTAGAAACACCACTTCTCTGAGTTCAAACACAAAAGCATCTGACTCCTTACAGGGTCTCGACCCTTTTTTTCTTAGAAGCTTAAAAATAGTACAGACTCTCCTTCCCTTTCCTTCCCCTCCTCTTTCCCACAGAATTTAGGGAGGGTGCTTGAACTCCTCTTTATATGGAGAAGCAGCAAATCACCTGGAGCCCACCTGAGGCTGCCTTAACAACTTGAGGGGCTGTATAAGGCAGCAGTAAAGGCTGGGGCACCTGCTGGGCTTGCTGGGGTGGGGTGTGTGAGTTTCCTGGAGCTTTAATGAGTGAGGTGCTGGGAAAAATTTTAGATTAGAACTGTCCTTTAGTACTTAATAGAAGATTAGAGGAGATGCTACTTTTGTTCTACAAGGGCCCTTCTGGGGTCCCACTGCTGGTGCTGCAACTCCTTTGCTGACCTAGCAGAAGATCTTGCTCTTAAAGAATTTAATGCCTTTTTGTGTGGTCTTTAAATAATGCTATAGCTACTGAGAAATGACTGTCTTGAAAGAGGTGTTAAAGGGCTTATAATCCTGGCTGTGACAAACCAGTGTTCAGGTTAGTAGCTCTTACAGTGTTATTAGAGCTCATTATACCAGGCAGAGCTGGTGACTGGGATGATGCTTAGTACTTTTGAAGCCAAATGGCATCAAGGAAACTACAACCTCTGTGTGCTCCCTGTTTTCTCTCTTAGTTATTCTGTTCCTGTATGCTTGTTTCTGGTCAAACCTTGCTGCTCTCTGCTGTCAGCCTCATCTAACTTGATTAAATTTCTGAACTAGTTCATTGAGTCTCTCAGATGGTTCTGGTGCGCCGCAAAGCAGAAGTCATCTTATTTAAGAGAGCCCTTATTGCACTTTCTAATTCTCAATAAATAGAGCAGCAGGTGAAGATTAAGCCTTCATCTTGCTGTAGGTTTAGCAGTGAACCTGAAGCACAGTTAATTGCCTTGCTTGCACCCTTATGGTGGTAATGAGTAGTCAGAGCCAGGTGAGAAGAGGACCTGGGAGGGCTGACGCTGTCCCCTGAGCTAACCACTAAAGCAGTCTGGCTCCTGTGCTCTGTCCTGCTCCCATAGCACCAGCACATGTGAGAGAGGATGTGCTCATCCTGCTGCTGGCTCCCTGCTTTACAGCAGCTCCCTGAGCCAGGGTTAGAGTTGATAAGCCCACGATCTTGCTCTGTGCTCAGTCTTTCAACTGTGCTCTTCAAAGATAGGCTGATTCCCTGATTTGATTTCAGCCTGCAGCAATAAGCCGTCCCTTCGTAACTGCTGTAATCACAGTTCTCTTCTGGCTCATCATAAGCTTAGCAAGGGCTGTGAACTAGCGTGAATCGGGCTTTTCCCAGCCGAATGAGACTGCTAAAATCCCTATTCTGCCGACTTTCAAAATGTTAAGTTCCTCTAAGCTCTAGCTCTTTGTGGTTTTTTCTGCCTGTAAGTATTCAGAGTGGGACCTGACAGCAGACATGCTTGTCCCCCAGCAGTTCAGTGTTGCTCCGTCGATCCCAGGCTGCGTTATAAGCCTGACTAGGCACGAAGCAGTTTGTGCTGAGGACATGCTGGACACTTTTGGAAGCCTGACTACCCTCCTCATCCCTTTTGAAACCTCTCTTCAGGTAACCAAGTCTTAAAAGCAGTGATGACATGACAACTAAAACCTGAAAAAATTCTTCCCGGGCCTGTTGGGGATGTGCGAGAACACCCAACGCGCGGGTGTGCGGCAGCTCTGGCGCTCGGTGGGTTAGCCGGTACCGCGGGCACCCCCGTGCAGTGCCCTGCTGCATCCTGCTCCGCTGCTGGTCGCTCCCCTCCCTCCCCGGGGTGCTGCAGGCTGTCGCAGCAGGGGCGTCCGGCGGACCCTGCATTCCCACCTCGCAGCCTTGTTTTGGGTAGGGAGGCTGCTTCTGGTGAGGTTTCGTCCCTCTTGGCTTTCTGGAAGGATCCTTCTCTGTCGGTCAGGGTAAGCACAAAAGGAACCTCTGCCTTTCGGCAAATTGCTGTCTTCCTCTCAGTAAGGAAACTTCTATCTTACAACAGGAACGGGCAGATAACATCAATGCAGATAAGGAAACCAGGCAACAAGTAAAGCTAATGGGTTGCGTTTGGATGAGTTGAATGGAACTTAACGATTCTAGTAAGAACCTATTCAGGAGCAAAGATTTAAAGTAGCAGATAAAATGCAGCAGATAGAATAGGAAAGTGTTAAAACAAATAGAAACCACTTACAAGCCAGGGAGCAATACATAGCTAAAAGGCTGGAGACTTTGGCCTGTGCCAGCCGTGCAGGCATGGGGTGCTTCCCCACCCCTGCCCTGCAGCCTGCCTGGGTAGGAGGTTGGGAACGGTATTTCCCAAACCGCCGGGCTCTGTCTCCAGCCAGAGCAGCAAGGGGTGCCCCAGGACAGGCTGGGGACCCCCCATCCTCCCCCCCGAGAG
>NW_010527662.1:17056-19502 GCF_000687285.1 Phaethon lepturus
GCAGGTCCCCGTTCTTGCTCCGCGCTGTGCACCGCGGCTGGCGATGCCTTTCTCCTGCTGCACCCTCATTTTCTGTGGTGGTTTTCGCTTTCGTGGCAAAGATCCGAGATACAGCATCTGGAAACTGCAATCTCTTGTGCTCCCTGGTAGTTCATGTTACCTCGCTCCTTGGCACCTTTTCTTTGCCTAATTTTGTCAGATTTTATATGCTTTCTGCCTAACCAGGTCTTCAGTTAGAAGTCGCTTGGTAAAAGAGTTCCCACGCTGTGACTATAATGGGGCAGGACCTATCTTCTTGTGGGATGGTCTTGGAGCTGGTTATGTCTGTGTCCTCACAGTGCTGGATTTGGCCACAGCAGAAATGTGGGCAGAGCTTTATCCCCTCTGCCAGCACCGGCTGCAGGTCAAGGATTGGCAAACAGGGAGGATGAGCCGGTGGAGCCCCTCTCCAGTGCTGTGGAGATGAGGGCTTTGCTTCCCTTCTCCCAGACCAGCAGATTTTTTTTCTTGACAGCAGCTGCACTTCATGCTCCAGCCAAAAGCTGCTGCAGAGGATCTGGGCACCCTGACAATTGCTGCCGTACATTGGGCATGACAACCTAATGCCGCTTGCAACTGCTTTCTTCCAGGGAAAATTACATTAAAGCCAACTCAACCAAAAAAATTGTTTCCTCCCTCGGTCGTTGGGGGAGCAGACACATTTTTGCTGTCTCAAGGTCCTGAATGTTGCAGTGTGAGCAAGTGGCGGATCTCCTGCCTGTGCCCCTGAAAGGCCATTTCAGGAGCAGAACTGCTGCAGGAAACAGAGGAATTGCCACTGGGTTTGTTTTTTTGCTAATGCAAAATGCCAGCACTGCGTGGGGAATAACATCACCCTGTTTCTAAGCAAGGAAGAAGGTAAATCAATTACTTGACAAGGGCATGCTTCCCTCTGTTTCTCTGGCTGTGCTTTTCATCCTTTTTCCAGGAAGAATTCCGACTCTCCTGTTGATTGAAAAGGCACCTGTACAGCGAAGTGTAAATCACATGCTTCTGTGTAGATCTGGGATGGCAAGTCCATACGTGTTAGAGTCCAGGGAATTAAACAGTGTCTGCCTGGTTTAGGGGGGTCTGCTGCTCTGGACAGGAGTCCCTATTGCTTTTGCTTTCAGTCCTGGGTAAAATCAAGGAGGGAAAAGCTCAGAAACTGCTCCGGAGGGAAAGGAAATGCCAAGACTTTCAAACTGCGGTAAAAAGCTTTGAAAACACACAACTGTGACCAAACACAGGCTCTGGCCCTGAAACCTGCTCCTCTCTGTAGGAAATACTCCCTCAGACCACAGACTAATGGCAGTTGCTCCCCAGGGCGGAGAAATGAGCTGACAGCGGCATAACTCTGCCGCTATGATGCTTGCTATGTGCAAGACTTGTCATCTGGTCTTTTTAAGAACCAGCAAAATACAAAAGGAACCACTGGACTAGGTGATGTGGATGCCAGCTCCTCCTTGCTTTGGCTCCTTGTCTTGGCTTTATTATACGTTGCAGAGAGAGGGTGAGCTTTGCTGCTCTCCAGGGAATAGAAATACAGGGCCGGGAGGAGTATGTAATGCAGGAAACATGAAAAAGCCTACCAGGCACATTTAATTTGGGATGCTACAGCAACCATGTTGAGTCATAGAGGTTCCTTGCACAACCTTAGCTCTAACAGTGTGCATGACCTTAGTTGCTCTCTGCCATGCCAAAGCAGGGACACTTAATTTCATACATTTGCTGCTCAGGTCTATTTTATCTCATTAAGAAACAGAAGAGCTTAGTGCTCTGAAGACCCAAGGTGAAAGTGGATCAGGTCTAAGAAAGGGTATTGGTGCACTCAGGATTTCGGCAAGGATTCCTCCCCAGCCCTGCTCCCATTTGTGAATGCTGAAGGAAGGGCCGGTGCAGGTTACACAGCTGAAATATTTGGAGTTGTGACTCAACCCGATATAATCCCTAATCATTCCCCTAGCAACACCCCTGAGCCCAGAATGAAATAAAATCAAGCAGATAGTGGGAACCTAGCCTGAGTTTAGCAAACTCATAGAGCCTGGGTCGTAGAGCCAGCATTACCTGTACTGATCAGACCTGGCCTGCTACGGGAGAGGATTCAAGTTATTGTGTCCTGGGGATTTCAGGTTTTTAGTGACAGCTCTCCAAATGGTTTGCATGTTCGCAAATGTTCGATCACCAGCGTCTCTGGTGTGGCTGTATTTCGTGCCCAGTATCTCCCAGTGCCAGGCTGTTTCACCTTGGATGATGCTCAAGTGGAGCAAATAGCATTTATTTGGTATATTAACCTCACCTAATTGAGTCTCTCTGCTCATTAAGAATAGCGGTTACAATTTATCAGCCATAAGACCGCTAACCGCATTTGCTTAATTACTGGCAATGTCGTTTGTTGGGGGCTTTGGGAAAGAAAGCAGTGGGTGTT
>NW_010527662.1:19563-23930 GCF_000687285.1 Phaethon lepturus
ATCAGTGCACCCTCTTCCCACGGCCCGCACCGCTGTTCCCCCCGTGCAAAGCGCCTTGGCCTCTCGGCACCCACTGCCCTCACTGAGAACTGGCTGGCCGCAAGCCAACCCGCAGCATCGCAGGACAACCCTGTGATGATCACAGAACCGGGTGATCTGTCCCCGGAATCGGCGGCGGCGTGGGCTGCTGCGGCTCCTTCGCCTGTGGCGGGAGCCGTGGTCCCCGGGTGCGTCGGGGCCGCCCCTCTTGCGTGTGGCTGAAAACGCCGTGACGGTGCCGCGGGCTGAGCCTGCAGCGTGCAACAGCCTCTGAGCTACTGCACGGACTCGTGGCCTGCCTCTCTGCTGGATTAGTGAAAAGGAAAATACCACAAGCTTTTATTATTAGGTGGCATTTGCCAGAGGCAGTCAAGTGTTAGGTCTCCAAAAAGCAAAAAGAGCCGGGGCACTCGATATAAAATTCCCCAAATGCTTTTATTTTCACACTGAACCATACGCTGTGGCACTAGATCAAATATTGCTCCAAAGTGATTTATGAGTTGAATAGGATCCTGCTGTTACTGAAGTTAATTGCAGAATTCAACTCTGTCTGCCTGGCATCTATTTTAGATCCTCGGGAAGTGTCCTGTAATCTCTTATCCCCAACGACCGGGTTGCAGCCTCAGCCCGTTGCTGAGTGCAAGGAGTCTGTGTGTTTGCATTTGTAACCAAATTAAATGCAGCAGCTCTTTTTGTGCAAGGTGGCTCGTGCACACTAGGTCCTGATGCAAAGAGCTACTTGAAGAAGGCCCTTGGAGAATTGCAGGTGTGATAGCACATCGAGCCGTGGAGCAAAGCGGTGCTTTCCCAGCCTTCTGCTGCGGGAGGAGTTTCTTTCAGGTTTCTTGAACTTGCTGTGGTTGTTACTCCCTGGAAATGACACTTGCTAAATTGCCAAGTGCCACAAATTTGTGCTTTCATTTCCCTCTGACATTCAGTTTGACTGGAAAAGTATCGGTGGAAGCCTGCGTATGCAAGCTCCTATTAAGCTCCTATTTTGCTCCTCACCTTGATGCTTGCTCTCATGAGAACTTAGCAATAACAGCAGGCTTTAGTCTTTATTCCTGTTAAGACTCAGACCTGTGGTGCAGCCAAACAGGACAAAATATCCCAGTTAAAATTATGTATTTCACACAAAAGGGGCTACACTGATTTATTGGTGAAAGTACCAAAAAATAGTGTTCAAACTAGAACACTCATAGTGTAATTCATGCCCCACCACCATTTGGCTAAGCCCAGCTGACCACCGAGCAGGTTATTCCCGATGCTGACTTGAGCCCCAGTGAGAGGTGCAGGTCTCTGCCAAGTTGTCCCAAGCCGGGTTAACCGATGCGACGCCAAGAGATCAGTTCAAAGCAATTCTTAACTAAATTTTGCAGAACCTGCATCCTGCCTTTCTGTTTTCGTCACATCACAAATAGAACAGCTAGTACCTGTTGAGAGGCGTCCCATGAAATACGGGCTTTCTGCTCACCTAAAGCCCGTCCCCGGCCAGCAGCACCCTCCAGGCTGGGCCAGCTGAGCTGCCACAGCATCCGGTGCCCAGCATGGTCTGGCTGACACAAACGTGCCCCAAGCCACCGGCCGGGGTCGATGCACAGACTGAAATTAAACATCTCAGCTATGTGTCGTACGCATCTCGGTTACTCTTTATGATTTATCGTCATCTTCCTGAAACTAAGATCTTCCCAGTCCCAGAATGAATTGCAGAGCTCACAGAATCATTAAGGTTGGAAAAGACCTTTAAGATCATCAAGTCCAACCATCCACCCGAAACCACTATGCCCACTAAATGAAGTTGGCCATGCATGGTCAAAAATCTTGAGAATAGTGTATTTTTTTCATCTTGATGTGGGGGATATGCCATGCTTTGAAATTTTTCAGCATTTTGTTTAGATGATTAGGATCAGCCTCAGCTTTCAAGTTGTACCTTTTAAGGGCTGGGGAAGGAGGATGATTGGAAAAGGGGAAAAAAGGAAGAGAAACAGCTTCGTGTACGGACTTCTCATACAGTTCCATTTTCCACCCTCCTTTTTTGTGCTCTCTGGAAATTGCAAATGCTCTTTGCTAAGTGCATCTCTGACAGTGCTGGCTCCTGCTTGCTGAACAATATGGAGGTGTTTTAATATCCTGTTGGAAAATTTCTCGAGAGATTCACAAAGGCTGCAATCCACCCCCGTGCAGCTAGCCAGCACCAGCTCCGTCATTGTGAGACGTAAGTGGTTCATAGACTTCACTCTGGCCTCTTGCACAGCAGCGAATTTCACCTAAATGAACTGCCTGAAGTGATTTGAGGCTAAATTCGTGCTGGTTTTAGTTGGTATCTATCGTGCTGGCTACTGGCATTGCAGAACCTGGTCAAGGATCCCGGTCTGGGAGGCAGGGTTGATGTTACCCTGCCAGCAAACCGGCCTGTTTCGGGGGTGCAGAAACCCCCTGTTCACATTGCTTGGCTTAGTCCGTGTGTTCCAGCTCAACTCCACGGTTATGTAATGGCTACATCAGGTCAGGAGTGTGACGCAGTTGCAATTCCCCCACAGAAGATTTTACGGGTGTTGGAGAATCACACAGAATCGTTAAGGTTGGAAAAGGTGTTTAAGATCATCAAGTCCAACCGTCTCCAATATTTGGAGAAATCCAAATACAATTTGGTGGCATAAATTTATTTTATGTAAATGACACTTTGCTGATTCCTGTCTGGAGTAGTCGGGCACATGCGCACCGGAAAATAAAATATTTGCAAGGCTGAGACGTGAGGCCCATCAGACCTCTGTCTATCACCTGGCATATGGGGGTGGATTCACACATGTGGCTACAGAAAGCGAACGCAGCCTGTGGCGTGAGGCTTAACAGAGGTGCAAACAGGAAGGCAGAATGATCGCATTAATTCTGGAAGCGGCACAATTAATTTCCCCTGCCCATGGGAGCTACTGTCATCACATCTCTTCAGAGCCGGCGTCCCTTCGTGTGACATGACAGTCTCTGGCGTGTGCTGCCTGTCTTTGTTCTGCTTGTTTGAAGCAGCAGTTTTGCAGAGAAGTCAAGATGTGACGTGCAGGATCCCTCCCGCTGCGCAGAGCTGCCGCAGCCCCGAAGTGTCAGCGATGGCCATCGCTCATACGCCTCAATGTGAGACTGGTTGGAAGAGCCCGTGCAATGCATTGTGTTATAATTTGGGTAAATATGTTCCCGTTGATCCTATTCTTCATTATTTTGTGGTGGCTATAGGTTCATGGGCTAGATACCTGTGATGGCCAGACACAGACTGAAAGGTGCTGTCTGCTGGAGAGATGGTGAACTCTGCTGATGGACCTAAAGCCTTGGACCTTCTATGTGGTGTTGTTAAGAGCCCTTCATTTACCCTGGTTTTGTTTGTGCTCACTGGGTGTGCTGTTAACTTCCAGGGCAGGGATGCAACATGCTTTTATTTCAAATTTCAAGAAGGCAACAGGATATTATGCTGGGAAAAACCAAGAGAAGCATCAGTTAATTGAGATCTTGGGAGGGAAAAAATATTTTTATCTAGACTCTCCACAGAAAGACATGGTGGGACTTGCCCCTGGAGCACTGGGAGGGGAAGCCCAAAAACTTCCTCTGGAGTTTCGAAGCCAGGAAGCCAATGGCAGATGCTCTGGACCAGTGATGGCTGCACGCCCGGACCTCCTATCCGAACACTCTTCACTTGCACAAGGAATATAAAACCTAGATCCACATTTTGCACCTTAGACTGTCTGGCAGAGGCACAGCCTAACTATATGAAAAGGTCTAGTGAAACACTTGTCCCTGATGGTAATTCCCAGACCACGGCCGTGCTGCAGGTCCAGGGCTGTGCTGTATCACGTTGGCAGCACGGGGGCTGTCGAGTCAAATTCAGATGCAAACTTATCTGTTGGCCTTACATCATCTAACCTCACATCACCGGCAGACAGGACTGTACGTCCCCTCTAGCACCCACCTCTTTTAAGGGCTATTGCTTTTCTGTCACCCATTTTGGAAAAAAACTAAACACTACGGCAACTCTGAAGGTTCATCCTAGGAAATGGAGAGTAGCCTAAGGGAACAGGACGCATTTGATGGTTGGGATGACTCAGTGCACAAGGTCAGAAACCTGGATCAAGAGCTTAAAGGGTCAAGATATAGATGGCAAGAGAGCAGGTAGAGAAAGCTTTCACCTTTAGTGACTTTTCAGGGAAAGATGAAGAGATACAGAGGATTAAGTGTTACGAGATTACAGCAGGAAAGAGAGAGAGAACACAGAACCCCAGAGCATGATCCATCTCATAGCAACAAGGCTGGATTTAGATGGAGTTATTAAAAAATCAGCAGGA
>NW_010527662.1:23961-46256 GCF_000687285.1 Phaethon lepturus
TGAAAACAAAGTGCAGGTTGAGGTGACCAACTAAGACATTTCGGGTAACCGAGATGGTGGAGCTGGATAAACCATTCTGGGAACAAACCACAGAAGTATAAAATGAGCAGCTTTTGCCTTCCTTCTGGTTGCAGAAGGTAACAGGCAGGTAGGAGGACGAGGGAAAGGCGTCATTTGCACGTGCTAGAAACATGGCCTTGCAATTTTTAAGGATGCTGCAGCATGTACCAAGGCTGTGCCAGGACCGTGCGTTGCAGGAGGCATTTGGATCCCAGCGATAACCCGGTCCCTGGGGCCAGCAGCGCACAGAGACTCAGGGAAGAGAGATCTGGTTTTATCAGGTGGTCTCTCAGGATCCTGCTGCTCCCAGGGAGGTTTGCATTAAGGCACGCATAAACAATATTGATTTTGGAAGTTAGATTACATTTAGCTACAACTTAACGAGGGAAGGAGTAAAAATACCATCCTTGGCTCTCACTCCAGTGTAAATCCATCGGTCTCTGGATTACTCCTGCCTCAGGCCCCAATTCAGATACGTGCCTGGGTGTTGCCTCGCTTAGAGAACAACCAGAGGGAGATGCTGGTGCCAGTGGGGTCAATGGTGACCCTACTGAAACCCAGGAGGCCAGAAGTCACCTAGATTAGAACACTAATCCCAGGTGACTCCTGATCCCTCTGAGATATCCACCTGGAAGCTGCCATTTGGAATTGCTGTGTTCTGCAAACGCTACTTGTACAAACTGCGTATGTGTCTTCCCCCTTCACTTATACCTATTTTCATTGGAATAAAAAGTGATACGCTTGAGAAAGGTGCTCCTTTATCCCAGCTGTTGCTTGTTTTACTTTTGGACACATACTTCAGCAAAGCACTTCAGCATCTAGCAGTTGAAAATCTGTTTATTGAGAGGTCTGCATGAATCTCAATGAATATTCATAACTGGGGACTTAAACAGAAGTGCTAACAAGCAAATATATTTTGCAACCTTATGAAGGTCAGATGGGCACAGGGCAAGGTTTCCTTGACCTTCATGTGCGGGTGGGTGTTTGTTTTCAGTAGTGCAGCAGAAGAGCTAACATTTGTAATACTTTAATGAATCAAAAGGTTGGCCAAGAAAGGAGTATTTAAAGTTGAATAGGGAGTTTTAATTTGAAGAATTGTCTGTCGAGATATTAAAAATGTCAGTCAATCCCTCAGGCTTAGTGACTGGATTTGAAATGTGTAAAAAAAATAACGGCTTTGGAGAGTGTCACTTCTGTCTTTTGCTTTCTGGGAATGGCTGGTTGGGAGGACAGATTTTCATCTGAATTTGTCAGTCTTTGTCAAAGCATGACATGTTTTGATGAAATGTGTTCAGAGATGCTGTCAGCTTGCCTGGCTCCTCAGAAATCCACCGCCAAGCTGCTGGGGAAACCCGTGTCTCCCCAAGAGCAGTGCATAGGCTTTGGAAAAAGAGCGAGTGGAGCTTTTGAAGGCAGAGCTCAAGCCTGAGGAAAACCTTCCTGAGATGAGGAGAGGATCCCGTGGGGCACTGGGGGAGATGGTCTGCAGGAGCCGTGGAGGAGACCTGTGAGGAGTAGAGCAGCTCCCAGAAGAAAAGCCCTGGGCCAGAAAAAGAGCTGCCAGATTTACACCGAACTACTTCACGCGGGCCACGCTGAGGAGATAATGCCTCAGAGTCCAACAGGGCTGACCCAGGGGCTGGATTCTCCCTGGGGGTGGGAAGCAGACCCTGCGTGTGCTCTTGGCTGCAACTGCCGCTGTGCTTCCTCCTCTGACCCCGGCGGGGAACAGGCATTTGTTATGAAACCGCATCCCCCAGACGGTTGTTTGTTGGAAAGGTCATTTGGCTGTCTTATCTGAAAATTGATGCATTGAAAGCTTTCCTAAATTTGCTCATTAAATATGATGCATTGCAACATTATTAATGAAAATGCTGGCAGACAGGTTTCTTTCTGGAACATCTATTTTCCAGCAACGGTGGTCCCAGTCCTGACCCAGGGGTAGTGGGAGTAGAGGCAGGGAAGGTCTGGCCCCTGTTCAAAACCAGAACCCAAAATGACGTCTTTTCAGACCGACCTTCTTTGTAAATTCTTACAGTACATGCTGGGACCCTGTGACTGCTGGTGGTGCTGTGACAAAGCTCCCTTCATGGCTCAGGTCAGGTCCATAGATCCCTCCAGGGGCAGGGCGGACGTAGTAGGATTAAGATGGAGGTGAGACAGAACCACGGATGAGAAGAACAGAAGACAAGGCCAAAGGTGCAGGAGACATACTGGAGCTGGGGAAGGTGTGGGTGTCTCTGGGAAGGGGGAGGACTGGGTCTGACCCGAGGAAAGGCAAAACAAGTGCAGTTGAGAAGAACTCTCCTGTCCCTAGAAGAAAGACCTCAGCTCCCTGCAGGATATTACGGCTCCTGCCAAGAACCACAGGCACAGGTTTAGTGACGTGAAGACCCCTCCAGCCCACGCATGGTCCCTGGCAGTGCTGCCCTTCTTCTTCAGCGACATTTAGCCGCCGCACAGCATGCGGCTGTGTGCGTGCATCAGGCACGACTGGTGTTTCAGATACCACCGTCCTCCCAAGAGCAGCATCGTGTTTGAGGCCGACTTCCCAGCTCTCCGCACCCGCTGCCCTCGCAGACGCGGCGGCCGAGCGAAACGGCAGCGTCACGAGCGGTGCCCGCGTCCCCTCTCCCCCCCGCCCGCCTCTCGCAGCCATTTGTCAAAGCAGCGTGAGAGTCCGAAGCAGCGCTGAAATGCTTTGCGCTGAGATTTTCAATTAGGGAACACAAAAGCCTGTTTAATAAACTCTTAGAGGCTTGTTAGCTGAGACATAATTAAGATTAATGTTGGCTTGGGACCAGAGGAAGCAGGGCTGAAAGTGAATCAAAGCGGGGCAGACAGTTTCCACCATTAGGATAATGCAAAAATGAGTTTCCGTCCTGCCATAGTGGATGGTATCAGGTGCATTGCTGTGCTGGAGGGAACCCTGCTTATATTCCCTTATTCTGTTAGAAGGCAAACATTAAAAGGGGCAAAAAGTGGTTTTCTTCTTATTATTCCCCAAAATGTGCTTACAGCCCTTGCACAGGCAGCTGTTTCCACAACAACTTTGCACACTCAGTGCTCAGGCAATACCAGGACTGGAACAAAGCTCCGCACTTCGGGCTGTTTGGCCAATCGATTCCCGATGCTTCCCCGAGGCCATGATGCCGGTAGGAGGGATGGCAAAATTAGGAACCCCGGCACACAAGCACGGCTCCTGCCTGTTTTGGCAGGCAGGGCTCCACCCCATCACCCCTGCCTCGGACCGCAGCTTGGGGGGGGCAGCCCCACACAAGGGTCGGACAGACGGAGCCAGCGTCCGTGCCCACACAAGGGCACCGGGCAGCACGACTTCTGCATTCCCTGCTTCGATCTCAGTTCTTCCAGCCTGTTTTTCCGGTGTCCTATTCCCTCCAGATAAAACTTTTCTCGGTTAATTCCAAATATGATCGAATTCTACGGAGGAAGGAGAGAAATAATCTTTGTTCTGCTAACGCAATGCCAGGTTTTAATTCTTTCCCATACATCTTCATTTATTAAAGTTTGCTTTCTGAGGCAGAAGATGTTCCTGGCTGAATTCATATATCAATCCAGGATAAGCGGGTGGTAAAATCCACAAGCCGTTGCACACCGGTGCCAGTGAAAGAGCCCTGTCGCTCCCTCTAAGCCGGGTTTTCAGGCGTCGTTCAGGCGTTTTCAGCCACGCACAGCGCTCTCCACGTGCCTCCCATGGATGCTGAGCCGTCTGTGGTTTCACTGCTGGGTATATGCACCAAACCAACCAGCCCAAAACTCAGGGGTTTGCAAATTCAGTTCCCACTTGTGAGCATCTAAAGCCACGTAACACCACCTTCAGCAGCCCAGCGCTCACTCTGGCAGCGCCGGTGGGGAAGGATTTGCCTTCCCTGCCCCGAATCTGGTGCCCAGATGCTGCAAACGCCCTGTCCTGCCGGAGGTCAGAGAAAGGCATCAGAGAAAACGGGAGGGACAGGTTGTTTGGGGGATTTCTAGGTGAGACCGATGCAGGTGAGGATAGCACAGCTTGGGGGGGGATGCTGGAGTATGGGGGACACATCCCAAAATGACAACTGAGTTGCACCCCGTGAGACAAATCCCGAAGTCTGCAAATACCCTCATGAGGAGGTGGGAATCCTTAAAATGTTGGGTCCCACACCACTGCCCCAACTCTCACAAATCTCTGGGGAAAATAGCCCCCTCGCTATTGAGTTGAGGCAGAGGGCTTTAGCCATTCTTCTTTTGTTACCTAGAATCTCAAGCGATGCCTCATCATAAACTATGCACACACAGAGTGAGCTGACGGAAGGTTGCTTATGTTAATCACAAGCTGGAGACAGAGGAAAGAGCTGAAAACCTGAAATGCGTACAAGCCGCAGGAGTCCTCAGAACTGCCTGTCTCGCTGCCATCCCCCACCCCTCATCCCACACTCTCTCATTTCCATCTTTTTCAGGTAAAGACCAAATGCTTTTTTAGGTTGGCTAAGTGCACGAATCCAGCAGCACCGCTCTGCGCTCCTGGGTCCTCGGCTTCTTCCGTCACCTGCTGCTTGGCCCCGCTCCGTGTTTGTGCAGCCCCTCACACGAAAGAGCACTATTCTCGGTGCGCAGGCACTACAGCAACGAGCACACTCAGTACTGGCTGGCTTTTCACTAATATTAGTGAAAAATAATGCAGTAGATCTGTAGTTACACCGATATTATCAGAAATGTAAGATTGCGGTCCCGGGGCAGCCAGGCTGGAGTTACATGGCTGTACTTGCATGACGGCTAACTTGGGCTTTCGGTAGGGCGGTGCAATGATGCTAGAGCAGTCTGCACCTCTGTCTTTTCCTGTTACACCCCCTCCTGGGTGCACTCGTGTTGTCTCTGTGCGCGGCAGTCTCATGGCATGGCCCCATCTGCGTTTACCCTACCTGTTCAGGATGGATTTGGCACCCAAGTTAGTGCCAGACCGAGAGTCCTCCCTGTCACAAACCAAAAACCTTTGCTAAAATTCCTGTGATTGACTCCTCTTCACTGGCCTAATTCTCCTTTCTTGAAAGTCCAAGATAGTCTTCCTGCTGGTCTTGACTTGCATGGACATAGCCTGAGGACAGAGCTTAATTCACCATGCACTGACTACACCAGCTTTGATCGTTCAGCCAAACTCTACTGCATGATCAAATGGGAGAGAAAACAAGAAAATATTCAGAAATGGGTTAAAAAAACCCAAAGCAAAACAGGTGGGGAAGAGAATGGCTATCCATCACCATTACTGTGTGATGCAAGAGCTGTGATAGCACTGATTTATCAATTGCTAAACGCGGAGAGTAAGACAGACAAAGAAAAACTGTGCAAAGCCTGAGCCCATTTGAGCCCAGGCGAGTGTTCCAGTAAGAAGTCTTTGTTAACTTGTCCGATTTGGACTGAAGTGGGTTACGGAGGGCTCGCCTGAGCTGCTACAGCAGCAGGGAGCTGCTGCACCCCTGCCAGCCAGAGACAGGCAGGGGAGGTGCGACCAAGGCCAACGACCAAGGCCAACTTTTTGGCAGCTGTAGGTGGCCCAAGTGGCTGTTGAGCTGAGGTCCCAGTGGGACAGCCCTGTCCTTCTGCTGTTGCATGTGGCAGATGTGTTAAGTGCAGGCAGGCACTTCACATGCCGGTGCTTTGCGAACCGGAGAAGGCAAATCAGCCAGGCTCCTGGGAGCAATCTCCCCGGAGTTGGCAAATACAGCGTTAGCATCTCTGTGGGACCTCTTCCATGAGGTTTTCAGGATAGATGATGGATTTCATGATTAATAATATGCCCCTTCTCATCACCCTTCAGAGCATAAATCTTGCTCGCAGTGGAGCGAAAGGCTGAAGATAACGGCTGCATATAAATGCTTTTGGGGCATTTCAGTCCTGTGGCTCAGCTTGAAATGGTTAACGGTAGCCAAAGAGAAGAAATATGTTCTCTTCTGTTCTGTCATTGAAGGGGGAAAGAAAAATTAATAATCCATTTCTGTTCCTAACTAGGCAGCCTTTGGAAGCCTGCTTTAGCAGGTAGTCCTGAAGCCCAGCTTTGAGCTTACCTGACTGCCCCAGGTTGAATTTTTACAGTCATCTCCCATGCCTGAGCTTCTAGGAGGGATCCTGATGCCCATCACCCACTGCAGGAAATGGCTGGGTTGGGTCAAAGTCCTCTTTAGTTTTCAACTGGCGAGAAACCAGATCATGGGGAGAAAAGGGAAAGGTGTAAAGCCAGGCTGAACTGGATTGCAGCTGGATCTGAAAGCACTTCTTCCTTGGTTTCAACAGTTGAAAATATCTGCAAAATCCTTTTTTTCATCCCAGAACAGCCTTCCTCCTTCATCCATCATTGCAAATATGGCCCTGCTCATTGCTGCCATCCCTTTAATTTTGCAAACCCATTTTTTCCTCTTCAAGTTATGCATAATTGCATTGATTAGAAGCATCAGCTGGAGATGGACCTCCAAGTCCCAGTTTTCTTGCACCCCTCAACCAAGCTTTCTTCTCTTAATTGTTTCCTTAATGGTTCAATTCATTAAAGGGATGACCCAATTGCAGGTAGCACTTACTCACTGTCACCATTCTGCCAAATGAAAAGAGACAGTCGTTGATCATGTCTGGTACCTTTGGCCTTCACCGAAACACCCGAAAAGCAAAGAGGTCACGGTGGCAGGGAAAGGTCTGCATGAAGGAGGCATCGCAGCCCCCTCTCCCCAACAGCCCGCCCCAGAAACCAGGTGCCTACGATGTCCCTGGTGTTAGTTAAAAGGCTTCAGCTTTCCTATGCGAGTTGTTTGATACTTGCGGCTTTTGGACATCTAAAGAGTCATTATCCGCTGTCAGCTTCTATTTTGCTGATTGTCACCTCACGCCGCAATTGGGAACGATTTGCAGCTTTTGTAACTCACTGAAAGGCACCAAAGCAAGGCTGGGGCCAAGCTGATCCCTGCTTCTCTTCCTCCCCAGCACACTCCTGATCCCTTGAAGGTAAGCGGGACTGTGCCACATAAAGAAAACACCATCTTCCTGCACCGGGGCTGCAGTGCAAGGTCAATCTTGCTTCTCGGTGAGTGCATGCCAGCAACTCCTGCTGTTTGCAGCCACCAGTGAAGTTGCCGTGAGCCCTGCCTTGAGGTCTAGCCAGAGCAATATTCACCCTTTCAGCTTAGACCCTTTTTTCTCCCTCTGTTTTACACCCTTAAGGAGAGAAAGCTCATCAGGCAGCCAGCAACACTCCGGATGCTGGGGTACAAACCACCACGTATCTTGTTTTGCAATATCGCATCTGCTCTAGCTCAGTGCACAAAAATCTGGGCTTACAGCACCAGCAATTCCAGAGTCGGCCCAATAGCAACAGCCATGTTACACCGAGCAAGATGGTGTGGACACTCTTCTTGCAAATCAAGACTTTTCCAAAGCAGGGGACTGGGTTGCATCCACAGAAATGACCTACCACCTTTTCCACCCACTGTACAGCAAAACACACTAACAGCAGGAGGGACAATGTTTGCTGGAGACCAGAGGAGCTGATGATGGTCGTTAAACCCGGTCACGCTTTGCTTCCAGTGACACCCCAAGGGCCGTTGGCTTGAGCAGAGTGACTCGGGATTGTCCCAAGGGCAGGAGAAAGCACAGTTTGACTCGGTTGCTTTGGCCTCCTGTGAGAAGGAACAGCCCTGTATTTTTCAGGTATGCCTGGGTTGAGAGGAAGTTGAGTCAGTCCAGCTGAAAACCTGCCGTGTGCTCTGCTCCATTTGTGTACCCAGAGACTCTGCTCTAATGCAAATCAGGAGCATGCCTAATTTTTTAATGTATATAAAGAGAATTTGGCAAAAACAGTTCCCTGCCTTTTTTATGGTATTTTAGCGACAGAAACTACGTATTTCTCATAGATCACGCTGCCACTTTATAATTCTTTCTGTGTTTTCACAGCACAGTCAGTCATTTATTTGCCAGTCATTAGCAACCGGCAGAGAATAAAATCAGTCAATACTATTTAGATAAGGCATGGTTGGTTGTAAAGTGCTGGGAGAATCCTTCCACTGGCTGTGCTTTGAAATTAGTCATCAGTACAACCCGGCAGATGCAGGTTGGTAACTCACCCACCGCAGGTCTCTGGCACTATGGCTCTGGTGGGGAGAGTTATCTTCCTCCAACAGACGGGATGGTAGCAAATCTCCAAACAGGCTGCCGAAGAATAAACCCTGCATTGACACTGGATGCAAAACCTCTTATAAAAGCCAAAAGTGCCCGGCTGTACCAGCGATTTGCAGGCAGGAGGGAAAGGAAGGATTCATTTTGCTTTTTAATTTTAATTCAGAAAGGTGTAAGGGTTTTGAGGAGGTCTGAATGCAATGCCTCAACACGGGAAGCACAGCGGCAGCCCGCTCACGTAGGTCTGCTGGCAGGGCAGGAAATATGCCCATGGCTCAGAGATAGGGAGGGAAATTGCGGACGAGGCTGAGTGCGATCGAACGTGGACCACGACAGATAAGACAGAGCATATATCAAGGGCAAGTCTGGCTACAGAAGGACTAAGACAGGCTACAGCAGCCCGGGTTTCATTCCTGTTTCAGCATTCAGGGTGTCAAAGACCCTACTTCATGCTGTATGCTGAAATGCTCCTTCATGTGCTTCAGAGAGGTGATTTCCCAAGGCTTTACCCAGATTGCATTCCTCCTCTTCTGTCACTGTGTACAAATTACCTGCATTTGCTCTGTGAGGTAAGAATATTATTTCTAGCCCACACCGCACACGCATATATAAGCCCTAAGCTCTGGCAAAAGTTATCATCTGACTCATGTACCATTTGCCTAGTCGATATTGTGGCTGTTGAGTGTGGCACATGGCTGCTACCTGTGACACTGAGTACTTACCCAGGTTTCATGGGGCTATTGCTTAGCATGGCTTCGTGTCATCATCCTGGCCATGCCACTGATGGACGGTGTGTTAATGTGCTGGATGGTCCATCAAGGCTCGGTTCCTGTGATCTGTTCAATCCTCCTTGCCCCAAGAGAGCCACACTGAAACCCAATCTTCTTTTAAAGTGGTCCCTCTTGGAGAGGGTAATGACAAGCAGGCTCACAGCGGGCAGAGCAAGCTGCAAATATTTTGGAGATGCATTGTCGACGAGAGCCACCTGACTGCCCATCAAGCACAGCTTGTACCAGCAAAACCCCCGCCTGAATAAAGGAAAGGAGACTTACATCAGAGACACCAAATCAATGCACCTGAACTTATCCTTTTCATAAAAAGTGACTATTCCTGCAAGACTTTGACAAAACTGGCGTAAACTCATGTTTACGTACATAGCTCTGCCATGTAGGACAGGTACGAGAAAGGAAGCACTGGGTTAGTTTTACAGGCAGAAAGTTTTGGAGATCACAGCCTGCCTGGCATCAAGCAAGGTTGTAACGTTAAAATTAGGAACTATACCAAGATCTGTGGAGTCCTAAGTTGACACCATAAGCACAAGCCCGTCTTTTCTTCACAGAGAGTGCATGACAGAACAGTCATCCCTTCCTCATTAGTTCCCTTGTTTTTATGGGAATATATCGCGTTAAATTAAATGTATTTGCAAAACAAGAATTCCTTCTGAAATGCACATTTATTCATTCACTGGAGCGTGACCATTACTGTCTGCTTAGTAAATAAAATTAGTTCTGATTCTTTTTAAATTGGAAAACAAATCAGTCATTAGCCTAATGGAAAGCTTGTTTCAGTCTCATGGTAAATGCTGCACACATTTCTAAAGTGTTTCCTTTATTTTTCTTATGGCAAATTTATAGAAGCCAAGTCCTGCTCCCCTGCTAGAAGTCAAGAGAGGAATCGGGAAGAAATTCAGACACTTCTGAGTTTTAGTACATTCTGGTGCCATTCTTTCCTGCAAGGAGTTAATCTTCAGTGCTTTATCAAGAGCAGTTTCCTTCGAAATCAAGGCAAAGAGGATCCCTGGCTTGATCAGCAGACAGATCGTGCTTTTCTGCATCCTTTGCGTCTTTCTGATCACCACTTGTGGTCAGCGCATCAAATGCGCAAATGAAAAAAAATGAGCGATTAGCAAGGTATAACCCTTCATCATGGACTGCAGATTTGATTTTGCACTGAAATCAGCACTGATTTGCTCCACTTCTCTTCAGTCTTGATGTAGGAGTAAGCTCCAGGGCTAGCCTGGACATGTCAGCGGAGCAGCCCCAATGTCCCGGGGGGTGAAGCCTCTGCGTCCCCAAGGGGACAGAGCTGCCACCCAGGAGATGCGCTGGGGGCTGAGATAGCGGCCCGGTGAGGTGGGCTTGGGCAGGCTTTTCACAGCAAGCGAGAGGCCTGAGAGTTACCGTCATAGCAACAGCCAGATTACTTGAAAAAAAGGCTTTTAGGACCCAGAAAATATGCAAACAATTTTTGGGTTTGGCTCATTTGATGCATAAATTGTATACTTTGCCCAGAATGTTTTATCAAAGTGAAGGCAATGCCTGTAGCATAAGCCTGAAGACCATGGTAGATGATTAGTGCATGGTAACTCTACACAATACGTGCTGACCAGACTTTGAGTCAGAGAGAAGAACAGAGAAATTTCGCTGGGTTCACAAAGAACTTATAGTTTTCACTAAAACTCTTCCTCAGTGGTAATGATGCTTTTGTTAGCACAATATTAATGTTTATAAAGAGTCTTAGCATGAAATGCTGTTGGCTTTTCTTTCCAGCATGTTATAAAATCATCATGGAAAGAAAAACAGAATATCCCTAATGCATCAGATCATTGTTACACCGGTGTCTCCTGATACTGCACCAGATTAACTTGACAGAGCAATAAAACTCTGGTTCTTCATTTATCACACCTCTTTATCTCTCTCCCATGCTCAGAGAGGTTTGAAATGAATATTACCTTTTTCCCTGAAGAGAAAATAAGAAGTTACCCAGAATTCATCGATATTTCAACTCTGCCAATTTTTACTCGTGTTGGTCTTGTGAGTATTCTTCACTTCTTCTGTATTCTTACTTAATCCACTGAGGAGGATTTTTATTTTCTTTGGTTTTGGAGTTTATTCTCCCACCTGCTTCTCACGGTGTTGCTTAACCTCTAGGTGCATGACTTATTGTAGCAACATGGTTTTATTTTTGTGTTAAAGTAACACTCACAGTTCCTGTGGTTCTGATACACCTTAGTCTCAAAGATGTCTAAAAGGGGTGTCGGTTCCTGGGATGAAATGTCTGGAGAGACATTTTGGGTTTGTTGTCTACCCTCTGTCCTCAAACCACCTCTCTGACTCTGCAGGTGGTTTTGGCTGACTCCAAATTCCCCCAGGAGCCAGTACCCAACTCACAGCCTCTCTGTGCTGTACGCCGGTCCCTGCCCGCCTCCAAGCTTTTTTTAAAATAGGAACGGCTAAGTATGAGATTGTTGCTCCTTGTATGTTTTAATTCTGTTGGTGGTGCTGCCAGTCCCAAGCGTATCAAAGGTTTCCGTTAGACTGCTGGTTTGAGGCTGTTGGGTGCACTTGTTACTAGTTTATCAGGAATCCGTCAAAATCTGCAAGAGAAATTATTTCTCTTAAAAATGATGACTGAGATACCCAAACAGCCCTTTTCTCAGGCAGCCTTAGGAAAATACTAATGGGGATTTGCAGTGATGTCAGCCCTCCCCTCCGGTCCCCGATGCATTGCTATCTCTAGGACTGCCAGCTCTGATTTTTGTGGAGCTCCAAGCACGTTGGTAGGAGACAGTAATTACAAGTTTTTTATTCAGTCCTGCCTTTCAGCCCTGAATCCTGTATGGCGGAAGTCATAGAATCACAGAATCATTAGGGTTGGAAAGGACCTTCAGGATCATCAAGTCCAACCATCAACCCAACACCACCAAGCCCACTAAACCATGTCCAAAAGTGCCACGTCTACATGTTTTTTGAACACCTCCAGTGATGGTGACTCCACCACCTCCCTGGGCAGCCTGTGCCAATGCCTGACCACTCTCTCAGTAAAGACATTTTTCCTAATATCCAATCTAAACCTCCCCTGGTGCAACCTGAGGCCATTTCCTCTCATCCTGTCGCTGGTTACTTGGGAGAAGAGACCAACCCCCACCTCACCACAACCCCCTTTCAGGTAGCTGTAGAGAGCGATGAGGGCTCCCCTCAGCCTCCTCTTCTCCAGACTGAACACCCCCAGTTCCCTCAGCCGCTCCCCATCAGACTCGTGCTCCAGACCCCGCCCCAGCTCCGTTGTCCTTCTCTGGACACGCTCCAGCACCTCAACGTCCTTCTTGTCGTGAGGGGCCCAACGCTGAACACAGGATTCGAGGTGCGGCCTCACCAGTGCCCAGTCCAGGGGCACGATCCCTGCCCGGCTCCTGCTGGGACTCAGTACCATTCTTCCCAGTTTTGCAGATACAGAAACTGATGTACAAGGGGTGAAGTGACTTAGGCAGAGTCTCACAGCCTCAGGGACAGATTCCTAAACCTCGCTTTGGCTTTTCAGCTGTTCCCTGATCATAAGTGTGTCTTGTTACTTCCATAACAAATACTAGCATAGCATATAGGTAGCAAAAGCAATCAGCCTTGCTCACCTTTGCTGTTACTGTGAACACCCCTCTGGTTTCTTCGTTCTGCTAATATTCCCTTTGCTTAAGAGCTCAGCTGATCCGGAGGATCAGGCCGGTGATGGGCAGTGGCATAGATGTACTCAGCAACACACTGACTCCAGTTCTGCATCCCTGCACTTCTGCAGAGCAAGCTACCCGTGCTGCACACACGGGGCACCCTCCCTCTGTGAGAGCATTAATTATTACTGCTGCTTGCAAAATGATCTGTGAACTAAAATGGGATTTTCTAATTCTGTCACTGGAGAAGAACTTCTGGCTAATCAACTGGAGGCAGATGAAGTTGGCACAGATGACATAAAGGCATGCACTAATTACTCCATGTGTCTCAAGAACTGATAAGAGAGTTGATTTATGCCTGGAACAGCCTGATAATTCCAGAAATAATAGATATTGCATGACTTAATTAATCAATGTAAACCTGGTTGTGCTGTGATTTTGAATTAACTGCCGTGGTATAGTGCAGGTGTATGGAAGGTGGGCTCCAGCCTGCTACTGCAAGAAGCCTAAATGTACCTACTAATGGCCCAAACCAAGGACCAGGCTCTGGATACATCCTGCAATTTCCTCTCATTGTATCTGGTGAGTTCTTGTGCTCTGGGAATGTGAGTGTGGCCATGTATGATGGCACAAAAAGGAAAATGGTGCATATATACATAATGACATCCTGGGAGGATGGACAGGTTTTACTCTCTTTACACCATCACAGGAACTTGTTTTCATTCCTCCACTGTGGTTGTTGAAGTGAAGACAGATGTATGAGCTGGTTGGGATCTACCCATGGTAGGCCAGAATATATATCACTGAACTGAAACACATGCTTTTCTCAACTAAGACAGTCATCAATTAGATATGCTTTAGGTATGATCACACATCCAAAAAGGACTTGCCTGCTAGAGTCCGAAAGCATCTACGATGATTTAAGCTTCAAAGACTCAGCTGTGTCTTTTTGGTGCAGTGCCTGACGCTGTGTGGCGAAGCCATGAAATGGATAGTCAGAAGGGGATTGAACTGGTTTTAATTTCTGAAAATACAGTTTATATTCATGTCCATACTTACATTCAGAACCAATAGATATACACAACAGCTTTCCAGGACTTCACAATCATCATCACTTACATAATAATAAAGTGGTTACATTACATTTTAGATGCAGTTTGGTTTAGAATGTGAAAGTATTATGAATACGCTGAATCCTTTCAACAATGTTTTCCCAGTCTTGTTTTTATTCCTTCTTATTGTGTTTGAAAGATTCCTGAATACTATGAATCTCTTCTATGGGTTAATGACAGTAAAACAACATAAATGGACTACACAGCACTCTAGAACCATGGCTTATAGACAATTTCAAGATCAGTGCTGTGGCCTTTTTTGAATGAAAATTCCTCTTAAGAAATAGTGTTTAAGAGATCCCCTTGAAGACTTCCAAAGATATAATCTGAGCTGTTTTCTACTTTGAGCTCATCCCAACAGTGCAAAGCAGCCATAAACCCAGCTTAACAAGATAGTTAAAACAGGTTTAGTGTTGTTTTGCATCAGTAGAGCAGTACAAAGCCGGCAGTGTGTACCAGTAAATCAGTTCTCTAGAGTACAGAAAGTGGTAACACACGTCTGACTTAGCTAAAACACGGTAAGAGCTTCACACAGCCCAGTATAGCCCATAACACTTTTAGCTGGGAAAGGGAGGGGAGTGAATAAAAGTCTATGTACATTTATTTGAGCTTGTGGGTCTCTAGATTTTAGCTTTGCTAGGAATTAATCTCTCCTTTAAGTCCCCAAGTTCTCCAGGTCTACAAGTGCTTTACCGTACCAAACCATGCCCTTAGACCTTGCTAGTCTGCATATGTCCATTGAATTCAATATTCCTCTGGGTTAACATTGATTCCTGTAAGCGGCTGCTGTTCTCTTGCCTGTGTTCAATGGGATCACCATCCTCTACACCATTGCCCTTTCGGAGGCAAAGGACTTTCTGAAAACTCTGCTTGAAGTTGTCAGAAAGAAATCCATAAAGAATGGGATTGGCACAGCTGTTTGCATAGGACAGGACCACCACAAAGAAGTACACCCCTACCAACACAGGGTCTTCTGGCAGTATAAATATCAAATTTACAATGTTCATCATGTAAAATGGGAGCCAGCAAAACACAAAGACCACCACAATGATCACCACCATCCTGGTCACCTTCCTCTCTGATCTCCTGCGCCTCGTAGACCCAACTCGGATCCCCGAGGATTTGACTTTAATCACAATCAGCAAGTAGCAGAGACAGATCACCAACAAAGGACCAAAAAAGCCAAGGACTGATGTGTAAATGATGAACGCTGCTGACCAGATGTTGACGGGTTCTGGCCAGTTCATGTTGCAGGTGTGAAAGTCTTCCTGCACATCCGAAAAGATGATGACTGGAAGCACCACCAAGAATGAGAATGTCCAGACAGTCACACTGATGAGCTTGGCCACCCTGGGACGTCTCCACTTGGTTGATTTAATGGGATGAACTACTGCCAGGTAGCGGTCCATGCTCATCACAGTCAAACAAAAAATACTAGTGAATTGGTTAATACCATCTACAGTCATAACCAGCCTGCACAAAAAGGAGCCAAAAGGCCAATAGGAGATGGCGTTCTGGGTGGCCAGGAAGGGCAGGCCCAGCATGAAGAGTACGTCAGCAACAGCTAAATTCAAGATGTATATGTTGGTGACAGTTTTCATCTTGGCATAGCGCAAAACCACGTAAATGACCAACGTGTTGCCGCTGAGTCCGACTGCACATACAAGGAGGTAACAGATGGGAATCAGGACTTTGTGGATGTATTTGAATGAGGGCTGCTCTGAGAGCGTCCCATTCTCTGTCACGTTTGTCAGCAGTGAGAAATTCACATCGCTGGAACTAGCTTCTGGGCTAAATGTGTTGGAAAAGTATAAAGGATCCATAACTTTTACTCCTCAGTTTTTCTTTTAAGGCTAAGAGAGATTAAACTTCATGGGCATCTTGTTCCTAGAAAGAAAAAAAAAAGGAAGAAAAAGAGAAAGAGTGAATTCAAAGTAGACTAAGGTTTAGACATGATATCATTTTCTATCAATAGTCAGAATTTGCATTTAAATTATGCAGTTAGCACATGTGATGAGAACAAGGCCTGAACAAAGGAATTGCACAATGAGAGAGCCCAAGTGCTCATCCAGTAGATGGTGGTACCTGCCTAATTTTCACAAGCTCCATTCAGTGGGGTCAGGGCTCTATGTAGCTGTGAAGGTGGGAGGCTGCACGGCAGTAACACAGCATGCATCCCACCAGGAGATGCCAGTGCAAGGAGAGAGGGTGATGGCCATCACACTTCACTGAAGCTTTCCTGCAGAGAGTGAATCTGAATGCCCTGGCATGTGGGCTGTTTGGGTCCAAAGCCTGCTAGTAACAAGTCCAGTCCTTCCTCTACTGCTGAGAAATCTTAATTTTTGCATGCCTCGCGTGCCACTTGGCAAGCAAACTTTACCATTTGACTGTCTCACATGCCTTAATCTGTCATACACACATTTTCCTCTCTTGTGAAATCAAGGAGCAGGGGGGATAATACCCTCTACTTCCAACTTGCACAAAAATACACAAGTCCAGAACCCACCCTTCCTCCTAGCTTTCTGTCTAAAAACATAGAGAAAATGTTCAAAGATAATTTTGAAAGACTCTGACTGAATAGCGCATACAAATCCGACTGAAATCATCACCCTGGCACTAGTGCCGAAAGCTTTGAAGTCCAATTTGGTGCAATTCTGCTGTCATAGAATCATAGAATCGTTTAGGTTGGAAAAGAACTTTAAGATCATCAAGTCCCACTGTTAGCCTGACATTGCTAAGCCCGCCACTAAACCATGTCCCCACGTGCCACATCTACATGTCTTTTAAATAAATACCTCCAGGCATGGTGACTCCATCACTTCACTGTCGCTTGGAGGAGGGTGCCTGGAGAGGCTCAGGGACTGGCTCAGCCCTGTCTCATTCCGGTACAAGTTCTGGGTACTTTCAGAATCCAGAACCAAAGATAGTTCCCACCTTTTCGCCTCTGAAGCTCCACTGCAATGTTTCACAGGTCTCCCTGTTTACATAGAGACAGTCTCAGTCTGATATATTCAAACGCCACTTACTGCCTGGCAGAACCAGTCGAGAAGCCCCAGGGAACATCGGCAGCTGTGTAGGAGGGGAAAGAAAACCCTCCATAACGACCGACAAAACCCTAGAAAAAAAAATCAATGAACTCCAGGATGAAAAAGACCGCGTCTGAGAACACTCTTCCATCGGGTCAGGCCATGTGCACACAAATGGAGAAGAACAAGCTGTTTCTTTTCCATCTCTCAAGGCTGTTCTTCTGTTAGTGTTTCTGAATCCGTCTCCTCTCACCCTGAATTGTGCTTTTTGTGCAAGAAACACTTTTCTTCTGCGAGAAATCCAAACTTCAGTGGACAGCTTCAGTACACAGACAGCTGAACAGATTTGATAATAGAATATACTTTAGTAGATAATCTGAAAAGGTTTGAATATTTCCAATGCTTTGGTTCTGTGGTATGCTTGATTCACATGAATATTTTTTCGCTCTTTGTCTGAACATGGTCTATGTAGGTGTTTATAAACCTTTCTGCTATAAAAAAGTTAAAGCATTCTGCTATAAAAGAGTGGAGATTCAAAATACCAATCTGGCCCAAGACCCCTCCCAAGTCTGGTCAGCAGACAGTAATGAAGGTGCTCAAGAAGGATGTGCCCAGCAGCTTCGTTCCCATCACCTGATGGTTAGGTTTCCATAATAATCCAGGGGGATGAATCTAGATTCAAAAGCGCCCAGCCCACATTGCACCCATGCCTTTCAAGCAAAAGCAAAATTCAGCATCATGAGTGCATGCAAAAGACTTCTTGTCTCCGAGAGGAATGCAAACACCTCCACGGGCTGGTTACTGTGCTTTCTCTTTGGGTGAGAAAAAATGCAGTGGGTGAGAGTAGAAGTCCCTCCAGCTACCAGTAGTAATCATAAATATGCTGTTCGGATTTGGAAATGTGCAGATGGGAAGTAGGTGTCTCACATGTAACTCTGGCTGGGAGGAGATGTACCAGAGGAATCAGAAATCCAGGGTGGCTGGGACGGTAAAGCCGAGAGAGCTGCCAAAGCTCAAACAAATGCTGGCTTGAAGATGGAGATGAGATATGGGCGGGGAGGATCTGCACGTTCTGAACACGCTACCGTGGGGTTCGGGGTTTACATATTGCAGCTACAGGCTCTCTGCAAGGGTCACTGCAGTCCCTGAGAGCACACTGCAGGGAGAGGTCAGCTGAGGCCACGCTCCTAGTGAATTAAGTAGGACTAAACTTACTGCTGACATAAGAAAAGGCAAACTCCAGTTCTGGACAAAGAATGGACTTTTAAATTCTGTTCTGACACTAACTTTAAATTATAAAGTTTTAATAAAACTCAGATTATTTGTGGGGGAGATCTGGGAGAAGTTAACGCAGCACCACACTCCTCTTGGGCTGTGAGGGTTTTGATCTTTGGAAGATTGCATTTTCTTGCAACCCAGATGCTGTGTGGCCCAGCTGATCAGCCAGTATCTTTGAAGGGAAGACTATAAAGGAAATGGGTGGCGGGACGGGGCAGTCAGCGTTTATAAACTCATATTCAGGGAACTGCATCTTTAGGACTGAGTACGGTGCTGAGATTGCGAAGGCATTTTGCCCAAGAGCAGTCCAGACTAGCTCAGCAACATCCAGCCTGGGCCAAAAAGCAAAATTTTTATTCTGGGACTGCAAAAATAGGAGGACAGTAGAAAGAACCAGTGCTGCCACTCAGTAGGGGAAGGTCAGGAAACGCAGTCATGTGTGGCGCTCCGCCTAGTGCTGTGAAAAATGTGGATGGACCTCTTTCTTCTAAAGTTACCTCCTTTCCCCCCCACAGTACATAACTTTGAAGTTGTTGAGTACAGAAATTACTCAGTGAGTTCTTAAAGCCTGTTGCTCCTTCCACTGCATTTAGCATTCAAGCCTCGGGAGAAGCAATGAGGGAGCTCCTTTACGTGGGTACCCTCAAATTTCTTCTCACCCTGCAGATAGCCTACCGCACAAAATCCCACTTGCCAAGGGTCTCAGGTTCTTCAAGCCATCCATTGCTGCCATTCCCGATGCATCCAAAGGATTTTCTTCAGGGACCTTTGTGTGTTTTCCATGGAGGGGGACAGCTCTTCCAGCCTCCTTCAACAGCAGCCGTGATGGTCTCCTGCTGCCCTGCTGTCCCCAGGAGTCAGTGGTATCTCAGCAGTCTGCTTCTTTAGTATTTTGGGGCTCTTCTCTTGGTTTTGTGTGAACATTAATCTTTACTCTCGGGTTTTTTGTTCCATTTGATGAATTTTGCAACTTTCCCTTCAACAGCGGGTGGATTCAGATGGAAAAGCATTGCTAAGGCTCATACAAAGTCTTCGGTCTCTTCATTTGGTGACAGCCTGCAGGTTGGCAGCACCAGCAAGGATCTGCCAGGATCCGAACATTTCCCGTACACTGGCTGGGGATGTGATGCGCTGAGATTCCTCCAGATCTAAAAACTGAGCCCAGGTCTCCAGAGTCCCTGTTCAGTACTTTATCCACTAAGCCATTGAAACCTCATCGCCTTTGCCTTGTAGCCACCTGTATTTTGGGATTCATTATGGCATGGCAAGAACAAAAAAAGCTGAACAGCTGCACAAGCATGTTTTGCTGGCTGTCGTGGGTGACCGTAGATGATTTTTCCTTCTGTTTCCCTCTGCTACCTAGCTGATAGCTTGCCCCTCACCAGCATGATTTTGTCTGAACTTTAATTGCCACTACAGCGGTTAATGACCATGAACCTCAACAGAGGATGACTAAATATAATTAAAGCATGCTGACTGATATCTTATACACTTGTTTTGGTATTCTTAATTAATGTATTAATAAAAAAACACCTCTAGGGGACTTTCTCTTGTCCAGATTCTTTTCCCCCTGGTGTTTGATCTCTGAGACACCACACTGGTATACTTCATAAATTATGTTCTTTCTGCTTAAAACACATGAACCAAAAAGGACAATGGATCTAAGAACGTAGATCCAGAGTAATCACGAGTACAATTCCACGTTCTCCCTTTCCAGAGCAGTACCCTGAAGAAAAAAAAAAAAAAAAAAGGCATCCGCTTGCAGCTGAACACATCTGACTGCCTGTGTCCCTGCCCGAGAAAACTGAGAGAAGAAATAGCAGAGATCTTATGGCACAGACCGTTCTGCTCAGGAGAAGGTACTTAGCCTTTGTGAAAACTCCTCTAGCAGGTGTCCTAAACAAACGTGCTTTTTCTGGGCACAAGAGCAGGTATCCATCTAACAGCACACAGCAGCCCATTAGTGACTAAAGCATCGTCACCACGTAAGGAAGAACAAACCTTAAAACTGTCCAGGCAGATCAAGGTTGAAATTCTTCCTGGCTGTGGCTACAATAACAAAGCAAAAATAACTCTGTGAAGTGCATTGCATCGCAGCGTAGCTGGGTATAGCTACGGAAGAAGGAATTACATGAAGAAACCTAATTTTAAGAGTCAAGATTTGATCTCGCTGCCTATTTACCACTGGAATCGTAACTCTCTCTGATGCAGCATCAAACATAATTGCTGTGAAGAGAATTACGGCAACAGAACGGCAGATTACTGTGTCCAGGTGCAGAATAACTTGCAGGAACAGACAAACTGGTAACCCAGACAGATACGCTTTTAAAACAGATGGCCTGGGTAGGCATGGAAAGAAAAGCACCTGGATAAGCATCCAAAAGTATCTAATAGCAGCAGAACTTCATGTTTTTTCTCCTGTCCCATGGAGCTGGCTGCAATGTGTTAGTGGAACGATTTGCTGTAACAAAGAGAAGACAAACTCTCCTGGTCCTTTAGTAAATTCGCCCTTTTGGGGGTGAATGTTCATCACCTGCTTCTTCAGATACAGCCCGTGGGGCCTCATGCTTTGCGTGTGCGTGGGTCGAGCAGGCAGAGCCGAGGGGTGCCGCTGCCGCAGGGAGAGCTGCTGGCGGAGGGCGAAAGGAGGGAGGTGCCGGTGTGAAAGTTGGTGTGACCTGACAGAGCAGCTCTGAAATAGCACGAACACCCAGGCAGGGCTCTGCATGAGGAGGAGGGAAATGCAGCATCTTGCCAAGACCTGCTTCAACTTCTTACAGTTATAATAATGTTCTTGTACTAAACCAGTAGCTCCCTAAGAGCATAGAAAACTCATCATTTCATATACAAAATTCTTGGTTTTCCTTAGTCCCTACCCTATTCCACCACCTGGGGTAAAAAAGAAAATTGATTCAGCTCAGATGGGGACTTTCTCCTTGTTAAAATCTGCCATTTCATATTTCTCGGGGTGTGTTTCTCACTCCAAAAACTGGAGTGATTGATTTTTCTCTGCAGAAGACATAACAAAACAACGTTCTTGCACTGAATTGGTTTTCTGTTTTCACTAGTTGTATTGGTACTAAACAGTGATCAACTGAAGTCAAAATTGAATAATGTCTCAACACTTTTAGCACTATCAAAGTCTTCAGGAACTATGTTTTCAAGTTGGTAACACTTTCTCACCACCCTGCTCAGGCCGGCCTCTGTTTCCTAGAGCACTCAGCAGAGTTGTTACCTGATGACCTGGTCCTATTTTTAGTTTGCAAACAAACAGCCCATAAAACACTTTTGCTTTTGCCAAATATTTGCTAAATACTTTTTTTTCCCCCCAAACACATTTCAGTCTCAGTTATGGTCGGAGATTACTCACTTTGGCTGAGCTGGTTCTGTCACACACACAGTCGTGTAAATCACATGCTTCTGGTTTTGCTCCCAGATCAGTTGATTTAAGTGACTTCAGCCAGAGGAAAGCGTGGAGCCCGACATCTCCGTGCTCACACCCAGGCAAGCGTGGCTGCGGCTGAACTCCAACTACCGCACCGGCGCATCACCGTAACCAGGGGGTTTTGCCAAAGTGTTTCTCTTCTGCCCCTCTCTCCTCTGCAATCCACTGACCTCAACTGATTTCAGGGACGTGATGGATTCAAAGGCAACTCAGTTGAGGAGCATTCAACCACGGGCTGTGTCTGCTCCGAGGGTGAGGGAGAGCTGAAACAACCACAGATCCCTTTGGCTCAGGGATCCTCTTGCAGGAGAGAGCCCCAGGTTGGAAAGAGCTCAGTAATAGCTTCTCTCGCTGCATGAAGTGGAGCAGCTCCAGGAGAGGGGCCTCAGGGGCACCCCCCAAGCTGCGAGGTCTCTGGCCCGCACCAGCGGCGCAGATCCACTCCAGCCGCCGTGCCCTGGCGACAGGCTCCCCCAGGAGCTGGGATTCCCAACACAGGCACTACCTGCCTGATCCCAGCACCCTAAGCACTGGCTGCCTGGTGTGACCTGCGTGTCTCCTCCCCCACAAAACTATAAAAAGTCTCTAGTCTACCCCAGCGCAGGCCTGCAAGTTCCCAACACTCAGGCCGGGTTGTGCCTTCCCTGCTCTTCAGCACAAAGGTGCAGGGAGGACGGGGGAGAAGCCGTGCCTGGTTCTGGGGGAGCTGGGAGCTGCAGAAAGCCAGCGAGGGGCATGGACACACGGTGCGACTCCCAGCACTCCGCTTTGACCTTGACCATCCA
>NW_010527663.1:0-302 GCF_000687285.1 Phaethon lepturus
TAACTCAAACCCATCTTTCTGCTGCTGTCAAGTCTTCACTGTAAATGCTAACGTGCTCGTATATAAGGCAAGATCAGAGAGACACCCTGCTCGGACCCCAGCCCATGAGGCCACCCACACCTCCCCCATTTCATGTGAGATTTTTACCCTCCAATTACCGCCACTTCATTACAGGCCACCCACCCCAGCTGTCATAAGAGCACGGGGCAGATCCTGAGCCAAAATGCGATGATTTGGGGGGGCCGCGGTTGGGGTGGCGGCGGCGGGGCCAACACCTCTGCTGACGCGCTCGCAAGCCGTTC
>NW_010527663.1:316-1139 GCF_000687285.1 Phaethon lepturus
CGGGGACGGAGACTTCAAACACGCCGCGCTCTCGCAGGGTTTATTGTTTTATAGGGACCATTAGCCGTCGCTGGCCTGGGTAGGAACCCTTCATCTCTTTGTACTACGTGTGCTAACGGGATTTGAAGAATCCCTCCCAGACAACGGTTTTCCTATTTGTGAAAACACGCGTGATTGTCTGTGATTGAGCATATAGGCGGAACAGGGGTATTTAAGTTGGAATAACCTTCACTCGAGAGCGCGCCAATTTTTGGAACACCCAGGAGCGTGGGGCTGTGGTGCAAGCTCCCCCAGCCGAACTCAGCTCTGCCCTGCGGGGCTGCCCACCAGCGCGACGCACGCAACCTTGAGGGATTCGGGAGTACAGTGCGAGAAGTCCTCAAACATTTCCTTCTGATGCACAGATTCCCTCCACACAGCAGCGCTAAGATCCAGCCTGACATGAGAGCGCCCTGATTCCATTTGAAAAATGGGAATTTTTTTAGGGGGTTTTGAGGGTTTTTTTGTTGTGGTGGGTCTTTTGGTTTTGTTGGTTTTGGGGGTTTTTTTGGTTTGTTTGGGGTTTTTTTTAGTGGAATCTGTGAAACAGAAGAGATCAGACTCAGATTTGCAGAATACAGTCACTTCTACTTTACTCCTTACTTCCTTCCTGCCATAACTAGAGGGGGACCCAAGACGCAGAGGTTTCATTTTCGCTATTGCTCCGGGCATCTCGGCAGCGAGGGATCCAGCCTCCCGGCTCAGAGCTGTTACAGACGGAGCCCGAGCCACAGAGCACACGCACGCACCCCGGCTGTATGAGGTTTAACAAGGCCAAGTGCTG
>NW_010527664.1:0-3238 GCF_000687285.1 Phaethon lepturus
TTTACGACTGTGGCCAGACTGAGCTCTAGCGAACTCCTGTGTTAACAGCAAGTGATATCCTCCATTAAAAGTCTGATACCATAATCTTGGAATTACAATTACAAGGGTGGAAAAATGAAGCGTAAGAGTGAAAGGTGGAGGTTTCTAGGAACCATTTTAAGTAATTTCCATTTTCCACCTCTTCTAATTATGAATCAATAAATTTTCTAAAAAGAAATACAAGGTTAAGCAAACAAACCTTCATTATTTCTCTTAAAAAAAGTATCTGCCTTACGATGTAAAAATCAATTTTATTAGAGTTTAATCTAACTAAAAGAAGTGTCTCAAGGTACTATCCTAAGTAGTTGAGGAATACTTTGTATTTTTAATGTTCTACTGCTCCCTTCCCCCCAAGAATTTAAGTGTTCTGAAATGATAGCACCATGATGCAAGTATCTCAGACATTGTTCTGTACCTTGTCCTCCTCATACAGTACTAGTCTTGTCTTGAAGATATTATAACAAAGGCAAAAGTTACCCTATTAAAGCACAACTAAAATCACACCAAATGTGTAAATATTGCAGGTGCTACTGGGAAGGACAATTAGAGAAGCATCAAGAATATACAACCTTTTTTCACAATGGCAGTATGAACCTCTTCTTTGGTAAAGGGGAGTGGCAACAGGCACAGGCAGGATGGAACAGGAAAGCATCTCCATTTTCTTGCCACTAATCTAAAATACTCATGTAATTCTGAAAGGCATATTTATCCATGTCTAGTTTGCCAAGACATTACATTCATTCCTTTCAAAAAATATTTTAAAAAAATTCAAAACCATTTTCACTGAATTTATGTGTCTTGAGCTAAAAATAAAAGAAATGCACGGTATCGCCTCTCCTCTCAATAGAGGAGACAACTGAGAAGATGCTGTTTTGTCATCTGGCTTGCATGCCATTCCACTGCTTTGTGGAAGATCTCTGTAGCCTTTCAGGCTCACTTAAATTTTATTATGGGAAAGCAAACCTATAAACAGCTTTCCCAAATTAGAAGTATGGCGGAATCCTGGAAGCACTAAAAATAACCTCTTCCTTCAAAACCATCAATACAGAACTGCACTAAATTAAAGGAGAAAGGAACCTGGGGCTAACCATAAGAATCAAAAATAAAACATCTGAGGTTCAGGTGGCATGGAAGGTTTCAGATCTTGAACACTAAGTGTGACATGCTAAAACAGAAACATCTAACACAATATATTAGGCTGTGAATCTCCATGGATGTCAGTAATTTCAACAACTGTTCATTAAACTGCAGCAAATCTAAATAAAAAAAAAAAATACACTTTTATAAACAAACTCCAGACCTTAAAAAAGTATTTTCTTACCAACATACTGTTTTCACAGTAAACATGGCTGTATGATTTTCTGTGGCTTGCAAGAGGAAAGGTGAAATACTTTCCATCAGAATCCTTAAAAGAAATAAAAATTGCTCATCAGTTAAAAAAAAAAAAACATAAAAATACAATGAGGAAAAAATGTTACTTACATTGTAAACTGAGTAAGTCCATTTTGAGGCTTTGACTGTAATCCACATGAAAGCTCCTAAAAACAAATATGATTTTATGTGCCACACTGCAGGAACTATTATCCTTGTCTCCAAAATCTTATCTTTTACTTATTGCAAAGGTCTTCTCTATTATCTGTAAACGGCTGTAAACTTTATAAGCTTTAATCAACACGCAAGATTGCTACTACTTAGAATTACATGCAATGATTACCACCAGTTACACAGGAAACAGCAAAACCCTGGAATCCAATCACTACATATTAATTGTAAAATAAAAACCCTATGGATCTTAAAACAAATAAGAAACTGAATGATACTCATGTAATTACAGGGTGACTGAATTAAAGCTGAGGCAACATTAGAAACAGCCCCAATCTTTGTTCCTGTCAGCTTTTTAAGAAAACTAATACAGAAACTTGCCTAGAAGCAAGTCAACGATGAAGTGAATAACACATACAAGAAAATAGTAGCAGTTTAAAGATATGTCTGGAGAAAAAGAATAAGACAGAATAATGAAGACATCAGAGATACCAACAATGCAAATTGTCATGCAAGAAAGTTAGTCTTTCTTCTATGTAACTAGAGTAACAAGTTCATCACAGAAATTCAGTTAAGTGTCAAGAAGTCACCACAAATAGTAAGATACAAACATGAAATACACTTTAAACATATTCCTCCTCATTGCTAAAAACTGACACAAAAAAGCGCAAACAAACAAACAGAAAAATCAGTTCCACAACCTCTCTGGGTACCTGTTCCAGGGTTTGACCACCCTCCTGGTGAACTACTTTTTCCCTAATATCTAACTGGAATTTCTTTTGTTGTAACTGGACTCTACTGCCTATTGTGTTATCACTGTGCACCTCTGAGAAAAATCTAGCTTCACCTTCTCTCCAGTCTTTCATTAGGTAGTTGAAGACAGCAACCGGATCCCCCTCAGCATTCTCTTTAAGGTTAAAAAAAAAAAAAAAAAAGGCAGTTCATCACTCAGCCTCTCCCCCATGTCCTATGCCCCAGGAGCTAACCATTTTGGTGGTCCTCTGCTCCATACTCACTTCAGTATACGTCAATGCCTACATGCCTTCTTATACCAGGATGGCCAAAACCGGATACCAAAGTTCAAGCTACCGTAGTACTTCTGCAATAGCTTAAATTAAGAAAATTCCTGAAATAAAATCATTTTCATAAAATGGTTCAGCCCACTTCAGCAAAAGTTGCACTGTGCCCTGCAAGAGTGCTGTTTAGTTCCCAAGACTCCATGCAATCAAAATTTCTCACCTCTAACTATGCATTCTTTAGCAGTCAAGAAAAAAAAAGGAAGTCACTGATGAAGCAGATCTGAGTATTCAGGATTTCCATGAGTAGCACAAAACTAGCACAATGGCCCTACAACACCCATACCATCCCTCTTGCAAGCATGGGACGTAAGCATAGATTACACTTTACTTTTGACATACAGCTATTCCCAATTTCTGAGATTGTCTACTGAACACTTTGGAGTAAATATGACTCCTGCTCGTCCCCCAGAATCTAAGCCATATAAAAGTGACAGATTCTTCTCCTACCACTTTTAACCTGTTTAAGTGCTGAAACCACACAAAAGCTGATAGTTTAGGTCTATAACCCATATCTCATTTTAGCAATGTCTGAAGAAGGACAAAAGGCATTCCAGAAGTTCATTAGTGAGAAGATTTCA
>NW_010527665.1:0-4872 GCF_000687285.1 Phaethon lepturus
CAACCTAGTGTTTCTGTGATTCTGTGATTACCATTCCTATGCCATTACCTGGCATAGGAAGTTATCCTCCATGCACTCCAGGAGTCTCCTGGATTGCCTACAGCTCAACGTGCTACTTTTCCAGCAGATAACGGAGTGGTTGAAGTCCCTCAGAAGGACAAGAGCCTGTGAGCCTGATGCATCCTGTAGCTGGAGTGAAAAGGCTTCACAGTCAACACACTTCCCTTGATCAGGTGGCCTGTAGTAGACACCAACCACAAGGTTCCCTTTGTTGCCTCCTGTCCCTGATTCCTACCCATAAGCTACCCATGTCTCCTCAGAGACAGACAGCTCTTCACACTCTATCTGTTTCTTGATGTAGAGGGCAACGCCTCCACCCTTCCTTTCTCACCTGTTCCCATCAATAGCCACACTCCAGTCGTGGGATTCTTTCCACCAAGTTTCAGTAATGACAACCAGGTCGTAACTTTCTAGCAGCATGGTGGCTTCCAGCTCCTTCTGTTTATTGCCCATGCTGCGTGCATTGGTGTAGAGACACTTCAGCTGGGCTGTCGGCTGTGTCACCCTCTTAGAGAAACACCCCTTAGTTCCTCTGAGGTCAACAGGCTGAGGGGCCTCGCTAGCACCCTGTCCCTCTAACTGTGGTGTGTCATGCCACAGCTTGCCATGGATAAGCCTGATATTATCCCCCTCCCATTTCAAGTCTAGTTTAAAGTCCTGTCAATAATCCCTGCTTGCTTGTGAGCAAAGACCCTCTTCCACCTTTGAGAAAGGTTAATCCCATCTGTCATTGTACAGGGCTGGGTGGTCATGCCTGGTGTCTCCTCCCAGACTTCAGTGCCGGTTCAAGCATGCCAGTGAAGTTCCTCCTCTATCACACAGCCCATGGGGGTGTACCTGAAGTTATATCCCTCTGTTTGAAGAGCCTTGCAGCCTAAGGCATGGATGCTTACACCAGTGACCCTGCAATGTCTTTACTACTTGTAATAGGTATCTATGGCACCACGAAGAGATCCCACCAAAGGGAATAAGTCTGTTACCTTCCACGAATTATTTGACTCCCATCTGTTCTGGGAGAATTAATATCCTTCCTGAGAATATATTTCACTGTGGTATTTACAAAGAGACTTTAAAAAAAAGAAGCAGAAAGAACACAAACACTTACAACCTTTTAGCTCAATTGAGCTGTTCTATGGCACTAACAACAAAAGAGAAATAAGTATTAATAGCTTGGAATGGAGCACCTGGCAAAATAAAAAATAAAAAAAATAAAACCACACATATAAAAATGTAGCAACAAAACAAACAAAGATAAATAAAACAAAATTGAATTGAGGCAGCCTAGCAACACAACTCCAGTCTTTCAGCAGGGGCATCGACAAAGCCCTGGGAAAGCTTTCCTAAACACCGCAGTAACACTGCATTAGTGTGTACTTCTTACTAAAAGAGAGTTTCTGAAAGCTGCCTGGCAGCTCAGGCAACATTCAAAATGGCAATATTATTCAAGGTGGAAAGGGATCAGGCCAGTCCTGACTAAGAGGCCCTGTGAGACAACACTGACTTTTTGCAAAGGAGACAACACCTCTCCGTCTGAAAGGTCAGAAAGTGAGATCAGTCCTATTTACATCTATTTGCATCCCAGTGCAGCTCTGGTTCCAGTCCTGGCAGCTCCCAGAGAAAGGCTCCTGTTGACTTAACAGAAACAGTCATCAGGTTGCCTGTGTGGTTGTGCTGCAGGGTAGAGCGACAAAAGTGGGCTCAGCGAGGAGCTTTCAGAGCCGAAAATTACAATGCAGTGTCAAAAAACCCAACTACTGACCGTTATTTATCTTGACCCTCCAAAATATCTCCCCTAATCATCTTTTTTCCCCTCATCACCTTTTTTCCCCTCATCATCTTTTTTCCCCTCATCCAACAGTAGTTACCACTTCCAGCACAGGCTGACTCAAATCTTCGTTATAGCTATGACCTTCTCCTTCCCTCACTAGAGAGCTATGGCTGATCATGCGATTGGTAACACCCTGTTTCTGCATGATGCTGAAGTGCCTGCCTCTGGTAACGTTCAACAGCAAATACCTGGAGAATGAATGGAGGATTGGCAGATGTGGGCACCTAAGTCAAGACTTTCAGAGGGGCATCTTTGTCCCCTCAGGGTCCAGAGCCCAAAATGTCTAGAACAGAGGCAACTTAAGTAGTCTTTGGAAGAATGGAGAGCAGCCTCTTTGGAGAGGCTGGTGTAACCCACCTTTGATATCATAAAGCCAAGAGAAAGGAGATCTGTATGGTAGTCTGTTTCAGGCAAGATGAGAACAAAAATGGTCCAACAGCCAGACTGTGGGAGACAGAAGTCCTTTGTCCTTGGTCCAATTAATCCAACAAAACTGGGTCACTAATGGTTGATGGAAAGTTTCACAGGAGATACTATCTAGACTGGATTTGCTTGTGTTAATCCACATTCACCAAAGAGGAAAAAGGCAGAGGTCTCAAATTTATAATGCCCTAAAAGGCTACTAAGTCTACAATCCAGATCAGCAAGTACAACCATAAATCCTTGGTGCTGCAATCTTAAGCCAGGGCAGCCTCCCACTCCTGAGAAAATCAAAGAAGAATAAATACAAAATAGCTATGACATCCTTCAGTTAATTACCTGCTGATTAAAATCTTCCCGTGGAGATAGTACCTGACTGTATTTCTCTAGCTACAAAAATCTTAAATAATCTGGCTGGATTAGGTGGTGAGGAATATCCCATAGATATTATGAGGTCCCTCAGAGGAGAGGGGTGGTACTATGCCATATGCTGATATCCCACCATAAGTTTTCAATGGTATGCCACCATGCTACCCATTTCATTCTGGTAGCAGCCACTAGTCTGTACTAGAGGGAAATTCCCCTTAGATTCCATAAAGTTCTGAATCAGGGAATTATTTGAATTTGCTCATAAATTGTTACCATTAGTTATAAAAAATAACAGATGGTCATTTGTTAATAAAAAATAAATGGAAAAATGAGTTTATCTTTATTTTCTGCTTCTAAAGACTGTGACTGAAGAACATCATATTCCTTCAGCCAGGGAAACGAAGTCCAGGAAAGTGATGTCATAACAATTTCCTGAAATGGAGGTAACAGTATTCACCTTTTTCCACCAACAATGTTTACACTATGGTTATAGCACTGTAGGTCATGAAACAGATTCACTCAGCCCACATTTTCATAGCTACACCATTAGTAAGACCCATACTACCTGTTTTACAGTCCAGTTTGGCGCTCTCTATATTCTGTTATGCTGGAGTCAACCTAGAAGCACAGGCCAGAGTTTGGTTTGGTTCTTGACAAAGCATCATGCAAAGTAAACTTTCATGGATGCATATATCTGTAAAGCCCTGATACATAGGTATTAATCTCCAGTTTCAAGAAAGAACAGTTTTCTTAGGAAAACAAATGGAGTTGCGTAAAAACCATTGTAAACCATTCCTGCAGTATTGGAAATGTCAGCTATTATTCATTCAGTGTACTGTTACTCCCACTGGCATTCCCCTTGACTGATGTTTCCCATGGCTGAATAAAATGCTTCAATCCATTATTCACACTACTTTACGTAAGTATTTTTCTTAAGCAATCTCTTCTAACCTTTGTGCACAGGTGACTTCTTGCACACATGTTGTGACTAACGCGTAATAGGAGTAATAAAATGGATTAAAAACCACCTAATAAATGGGTCTCAAGTGCTTGTTGATGAATAATCATTAATGAAGGCAAAGGCAAAAAAAGTCCCAGTAGGTTCTGCAAGGATTACTTCCAAACATGACGTTATTTTCAGCAGGTTGCCAGAGGCAAGTATGAATTTACTGCCAGTAAAATGCATGAGTGATGCAAAAACTGAGGAGGTGGTTAAGTCCTTGTTACAGGAGAAGCATGGCAGGGACTTGATAAGCATTCACACGTGCAGTACAGCTAAATGAAAAGTGTGGGCCCATGGAAGCAGAAGATGGAGGTTATGCACATGGAGGGAACTTTTGCAAAGGATTGAGGGCTACAGTGGGACATAGTGGGACAACAGCCAAATCCCATAACCATGTCAAGAAGTCTTAGGTGATCCCTGGAGGTGTGAAGAAATGCTGAGCATGTGAAAGGGACTCTTCTTCATGGATGTTAGTCTTCTCTCTGCTGGGATTGCGTATACACTCGGCAAAGGTTTAAGAAAATAAACAAGCAGGGGATATAGTTTTGAAGACTGGAGCACATGCTCTGTAGTGAATGACCAAAGTTACCTAATTCCTTATCATGCTAATATGACGAAGAGGTGACCTAATTATTATGGACAGATATTTTCTTCTGTCCATTTTTCTTTTTCTTTCCTGATGGGGTATGGAACAGGAGCTAATGCCTCGCACTGCTGCCTGATACATTTTTCCTGGAAATTGGCCATTTGGGTGAAGCATCAAAGGAATAGATTTGCTGTCTTCAGAGAAAGACTTCATATCCTTCTACACATTTTATCAAATGCAGTTAGACTCAGGAAGAGGGGAATAGGATTGGGTGTAATGTGAAATATGTGGGTGAAAAATTGGATAGAACCTCCCAGCTGCAGGGCTTAACAAAGCTCTCATCCTTACTTAGAGCTTAGAGCTGATCATAGAATCATAGAATGATTTAGGTTAGAAAAGACCTTTAAGATCATCAAGTCCAAGTATTAACCTAACACACCACTAAACTATGCCCCTAAACACCACATCTACACATCTTTTAAATACCTCCCGGAATGGTCACTCAAACACTTCCCTGGGCAGCCTGTTCCAATGCTTGACAATCCTTGTGGTGAAGAAGTGTTTCCTAATATACAATCTAAACCTCTCTTGACGCAACTTGAGGCC
>NW_010527666.1:0-61044 GCF_000687285.1 Phaethon lepturus
GCTGTGGGAGACGCTGTCAAAGGCTTTACAGAGAGTTGTCAGAGAGTTGTGTTTGGGGACTGGGGGAAGTTTTACACCTTTTGGATTTATTTGCATAAGAAGTTCATAAGGAAGTAGATTAACATGCAAATTTGCAATGCATGAGTTGGCCAGCGCTACTGTTTGGTGAGGACATTCTTTCCGGAGGGCCAAGGGAATTAATGTTGAGTGTTAATGGGCTGGAAGTTTCCGTATGGTTTATTCCTCTGCAGCTTCTCCAGAAAGACAAGTGAAGAAACTAGCGGGAGGATATATTAAAAACACGCAAGTGTGTTAAATAACACAGTTGTATGGTGATGTTGCACCATCTAAATCCAGTATATGGCTGAGACACAGGTTGTATTTTAGAGGTGTGGGGAATGTTTGAGTTATTGATCTTTATGGTTTCAGTAAAGTAATAGTTTAATGAGTTTATAATCTCATAATTACTTTATCCAGATTAAATTATCCATTAGCATTTTTAAAAAGAAACATCATCTTAGTTAGTTCCTTCATATGATCCTGAACACTTGTCAACGTTTATGAATGTACAACAGACTAAATTCAAAATCTTTGAGGTTACATCTATGAAAACAGGATAGATGTTGATCGCATGCTTCTGTACCACAAAGCATGGTAACAAGAGCAGAACTTAACTTGGGACAAGCTGCAGGCAGAGTATGACTAGAAATGAAGAACAACAGCAAAAAAAATCTTCTCCAGCTGTCTTATTTCTAACACACCTCCCCAGATATGAAATAAGTACGATTGCAGAGAGATTTGTTTCTGAGTTTGGACAAATGAAACTGATCTGTGTATTTTCAGGTGATTTTTTTTTTTTTGCTGATTAGAATATAAAGATCCATATTGTCTGGTTCGCTGTGACTGAAGCATGTAAAGAAGGATTAATAGACACATAACAAATGCTGGTATATATTGCAAATGTGAAATAAAGTTTATGTCGTACTGTATGCAACTATCAATGCAGCTACAAAATGCATGCATGGAGAAGCTAAGCAAACTTAAGCTTTGTTGAAAGGAAGTTTGGAAAACTGAATTAGCACAAAAAACCCCAAACAACAAAAACCTCCCTAATCAGTAGCATTCATTTTCCCCACTAAGAGGACTGTACAGGTTATTATTTTTAAACAAACAAACGACCAGATCATCATCTTTATTTACATTTTAGCTAAAACAATTTTAGCATCAAATAGTTGGGTTTTTTTAAAGTGCAATTGTTCAAATTTATTGCTACAAATATTTGCAATTCCTAGTAAATTCTGATTCTCAAGCTCAAATTAATGTGCTCCAAAACCTTTGTTTTAAAGATGAAATGGGAAGGCTGGATAGGAAGTGAGATATGTCATCTATAGCGTGTACTTCAGCCAAGCAGAAGGCTTACTCTTGAAAGTTTTTATAGCTTCTCTGAAGGCAGATATAAAATTAAAGGACCTGTGTAGGCCAAGTATGAAAATTGCTTGATAACATGAAACAAATAAATGCGTTTAATTGCTTTTGTTAAATTATTATTTGCTCTCTGACCCAAAGGGTCTGACGTAAAATAAAGTTCAACCTCTCTTTGGTTTCCTGAATGGTTTTGAATCTGATTCTTTGTCTGCATAACAGAATATAACACTTTGCTGTTTTGTGTTTTTGCAAGAACGTTAACAAAATACTGTATATTTTTCAGTAAAATGTGTGAGGGCTGACAGAATTTGCCACCATGAAAACTATGTTTGGCAACTTGGGTTTATAGCCTTTGAAGATAAGAACTAATAACATTCTTTATTTGCAAAAGTCCTTCAATCAAGCCAGTTAAAAGCAGATTTCTTATAACATATTTGCCTGTGCATTATTGACTGAAGGACTATATAATGCTACATGCTTATATCAGTGACTTTAGATTTTTGTAGCTCATCAGCAGCAAGCCAGTAAATTCAGAAATTAAAGAACATTTCAAAATCAGCTACTTCAGTAGCAGACATTTTTAACTTTCCAGAAGAAAAAATAATGTTTCATTTTTCAAGCTAGATGAGAAGAATAGTTTGCAATCCTTCGTTAGGGCTCTTAATTGTATATTTCACTGACGGATGAAAGGATGGAAGGAGGTTTCATTGATATTTCCTCTTTTAAACATCTTCTTGCTCCTAATGTGTGTGCACGCTGAAAGCCATCTAGTCCCCCAGCTGTGCGAGCAGGGTTGCACGAAGAGAATGCAGCATGAGTGTCATTGAGTCTTAAGTACATATAGTGTATTGAGAAGTTCTGTCACGACGTGGTCATTTGTCTTCATGAAATCCATGCTGAAGAAGAAGCAGGCGGAACTCGTGCTTTACCCACCTTGATAGTCCCTTTTTTCAAATGTGACGGTAAGGCTTAGCAAAAGAGCCGCTAATTTTTTTTGCATTGCCTTAGTTGCAGGAAAGATCAGGAAGGATGTAGTAATTTTGTTATTTAAAACCACTATACAAATTTAGAGGATGTCCACCTGACGTTGGTAAATTTGAAGCACTTTGTCATCCCGTGTGAGGAGTTAGCCCAGGTGCCTGCCAGCCTGCGGCTTAGGATGTGGGTTTCTCTGGGCCGGCGACGTCCAGAGGCAGGCAGGGTATGCAAAATGGGCAGCGGTTTGGAGCTGCCCGTAGCTGTGCCACGAGCTTGCATACGTTCTGGATGTATCACCTCTGCGGCTTGTCCTCTCGTGACAGGCGGCTCTACGTTATCGGGCTCTCTGGCAGTGATATTAACGGCCAAAAATGAATTCGCTAGACCAGGTTGTAAGAGAAAGTGTAAAGACTTCATTTTGAAGCATTTCAGAAGGTCGTTCGTAAGATTTTGTCTTATGAGTACAAACTTCTTATTAATGGTTTGATGCGGTTTTTATTTTCTTTCACATACGAGCTAGTTGTCTCTCAACACTCATGTTATTTAGTCAGTAGCGACTGTTATATTACAAAGAGCATGTGCTTATTAAACATCTTCAAACGGCTTTGCCTAAAATTTTAGTGACATTTTTAGTGAAAATTTTCCAGAATATAGTACATTGTAGGGCCCAATTTTTAGTAGGTATCTCATCACATGCCAGTTCAGCAGTTTGATATTTGATGGCAAGTTTATTCTCGTTACTGCATGAGTGGTTATTCTTTAACTGTTTTTACGTGACAGAATTTAAACATAGTGAAGAAAAGACTGCTCTTTTTGTCCTGTCCCTGGACGTGAACCCCTTAATGATCATAAAAAGTTTTTGAGCATTTGTAGTGGCATTTTCATGCTTTTTCACCATATGCCGTGTAATTGGTTTCTGTGGACCAGATGCTGATGAAGACAATTTCATTTCTGAATGTTGTTTAAGGTGAAGAGGGAAAAGAGGCAGGTTGAAATATGAAAGGAGGAGGAAAAAAAGAAAAAGCTGTTTTCTGCTTTACCTGAAAGCTGATGTTTGAAAAGTTTCAGCACTGGAGGCAGTGGGAGGGCTGCTGTCTGACTGATCGCCTTCTGAGAAGGGTGTCCGAGCCCCAGCATTGCGAGGGGGCATTTTGGTGATGGCATTGCAGCCTGTCGCACTGGCTTGGACACAAAGGACTTTCCAGCAACGTTTCCCACTTCCTTGTCCAAACTACAAATTTTCTGCTGCATTTCCGGAGTGCGGCACAGATTGTTGTCTTACGCCTACGTATATCGTTACCTGAAAATCTTGTGAAAACTCTTTTAGCGCAGTGGCAAGACTTCCGCAAAGGAACAGATGTGGCTCTACGTGGGTTTTCCTTTGCAAATGTTATGTTGTAAAGTGAAATAAACTTTTCTGAATAATCGTAGGAGTCTTCAGAAGGCTGAAAGGGACGCGAGGAGCTTCCTACATCAGGAACTTCCTATGAGTAAGGACCAAGCACACGCAAATGGTCTTCAGGGCATATTTGCTTAGTGTGATCTTCACTGGGGCCTTTAAGAGAGATTGCACAAGAACTCTAACATCTTCCCTGAATCTTATTTGCTGTAAAGCTTTATAATAGTGCCCCTTCCCCCCGGTACTCCACCAGATCTCAGGCCTGTGGGTTGTCGGTGTGTTTCCTCTGGTGAGGTGATTATAGACATTCACACTCTGAATTGAATATCTGTTCTTTTTGGCTTTGGTCAACAAGTTAGGATAGTTCTTTTACAACTTTTTGTAGTGCCAGGCATGGGAACAAGGTGCTTATATATTATAAACTTTAAATGATACAGTATTTTGTGCCAAGGCTTACTTTGCTAGGGCTTGTTGGTCTTTCATATGAAGCTTTTCAACTGGAGCACATGAAAGCCTCCCAGATACTCTAAACACCCTGAACCTCTGCAGAGATGCTAATGAAACAGTAGTTAAGAGATTAAAGGCCTTTGGAGTGTACAGGCTGGATGAAAACCAAGTCAAGAGAACTAAATGGTCCCCTTGTATCCTCATCTAACCTGATTTCTTTTTGCTAGTTGTGAAGGCCTTTGTGGTATTTGGAGTTCATGCATGCTTCGCTCCTGATAAGCACAAGAAACCACAACAGCAATTACAAAAGTTTGTTAATTGAGACAATGTTTTCTCCTCTCCTGTATTCAGTTTAGTAAAGTATATTTTTAACAATCTGTCTAATGATCATTTCTGTGATTCTACTTTTTCTCTATTTTAAAATCATTTGACCAAATCTAGATTAACGCCATTCTTCCAGTTTTTCCCAGCTGTGTATGAACGTCTAACATCTAGGTATGAGCACAGCAAGTTAAAACATTTGTCATTATCTCTTGACTCATATATACATGGACTAAAGTTGTAGTGTAGTCAGATTCTTTAAAACACGAGTTGGCATATTTTCAAACACGGTCTATTTTTCTAGTTGTAGAAGGTCATCCATCTTAGGTTGCAAGCACTAAGATCAGTTGTATCTTAAGTATCATACTTAAGGGATACTGTCAATGTTTACAATAGCTGATGCAGTTTAGGAAAGGGAACTTAAAAACAGAAGAATGTATTTGGAAGAAATAGGAAGTATAGGAAGAATTTGTTAGAATTATTACCATGCCAGCTAAAACACAGCATAATCAGCTTCATTATTTACCAGAAGCATAATCTCTAATGTTGGGTTTTTTTCCCCTAAACTTATTTATGAAAGCTTTAACTGGTGATTCAAAACACTATTCTACTGCATCTAAAATTGCACTGAAATTTTATGGTTCCCCACATTCAACATGATAAACCATGCCGATATTTTCTTTGGGTTTTCAGTCCCTACCTGTGTTACTATCCGATTAATTGGAATTTAGGAATGTGATAGAAATATAGGGATGTGGTTGCATGTTAATTGTGCTTGCACATTAATCATTCTCACCAGCAGTACTCTTGTCATTTTTTAGTTGGTGAAAAGGCATTTAACCGTATTTCCTACGTAGTGTCTTCCCAAGCAAAGTACCTCTGTTTATTTTATTATACAAAGAAATTCAGAATTAAAATCACATATAAGGATAGTAAAGACTGGATGTTTAACTTGCCCTGCTTATGGCTTTGGAAAATTGATGTCCATCCAACTGTGGATAAGGCAGGGTGTGTTGTTTCAAGCTTGGGTACCTCATGTTAAAAATAAAATGACAACATATACATTATGTCACTCATTGTTACCTGATTCTTTTTCAAGACAAGTTATTTATCAGTGGTTTAAAACAAAGGGCTTTGTATTTTCAGAAGCATTATATGCTAACTGCCTATGCAGTTTGTGATGATACTTTGGCAAGTAAAAGTAACATCCAGAGTCAATTTGAAATCTAAAATATGTAAGAGACCTAAAAGATACCATCAGGACTTTACTCGTTATAGACATCTGTGATATATTAAGTGTATTATTTTTCATTAGTGTACATGAAAAGAGCAGTGTTAGTGACATCTTCTATATGACTTCTTGTGTATTCATCATGCGTTGTACAATCTTTGTCATTCATATTGGTTAAAATGGCTGTTAAATGTAAATACTTAAAAACCTGTAGCATTACTTAGGTCATTTTATTTGAAGTATCCTTGAAGTATTTAATGTTTTAACATTCTATTAGTTTTTGGCTTTTTATATGTTTGTGGGGTTTTTTTGGTCAAGTGTAGTAGCTCAAAGTGTAACTATCAGACCAATTACATGAGCTTTATTTTGGATCAAAGGTAATGATAGAGACAGTAGCAGATCAGATTTGGTGGATGGACTCATGTGAACTGTCTGGTTTTTAATCTAAATATTCCTGTCTGGCTTTTGGGAATAGAGCGACGTTGTGAAAACAGTGGCAGGAATGACTCCAAATCATACATAGCTTCTTTTATTCTCCCACTGTGTACTTTATGAAGTAAAATGTCAGAAGGTGCTTGGTCACTGTTAACATGGAAAGTAAGGTCTGTAGCTCATAGAAAAAGCGATCAAAGTCAGTGTCCGATTCAGATACAGATTACACGCTGTAGAAGTGTAAAATCGTTTTGTAGTTTGTGCAACCTAGAGATCTAGTCATACCACCGTAGCGTTGACCCTACATTTGGTCAACTCAGTTGCTGTCTGGATTCCAGTGACTGTATCGACTGAATCTCCTGGTGATTTTCAGAGCGTTGAATCCCACATGCATGATAGATACCGATTGGAAAATGAAGTGAGGTAAATTAATACTAAAGCTAAAGCATCTTTTTAACAGTGAGATAAGTGAGATAGTCAATGGGATAGTTCAACAGAGGGAAGCAGTGGTGGGTTCTTCATCTGCCTAATCTTTGTGGTCAAATATAAGTCTTTAAAAAGCAGAGCTCAAGAAAATGAAACCTGCAACGATGACTTGACCCACTTCCATTAGCCTGTGAAACTTTTCCCTTTACCAGCTAGAGGTGTGCCTGATTTTCAGGAAAGCTTTCTGGTCTTTCTGTCTTATCAGTGTTACCTCAAAAGGGGGAAAGGTGACTATGAAGGCCACAAATCTCTGGTGTGGGGTTTTTTTGGTTTCAGAGGAAAGGGTTTAGAAGAGTCCCATTTGTCTTCGTGCTACTGAGACATTTTGTTTCCAGGATTCTTGTGGAAAGTCTGCATTTGCTGTGGTCACCAAAAGATTTTCAGTTGGGCTCATGCAGCCAAGATCTCTTGGGTATTTACACGACAGGCTAGGACACAGTTAAAGTTGATTTGGAAATGACGCCTTTTGTGTTCCTCACTCCTGGGGTTATTGGTAACAGATTGGAGAATGCTCATCTTCAAGCCTTTTGTCTGGGATTTGTTTGTGGGGATTTTTTGAGTTGAAGATTTTATTCTAATAAATATGGGTATGTTTAATGTAGTAGTTACTCTCAGAGTCTTCAAAAAGTGTAGACATGAACCTTATTTAATCTTCTGAAAAAGCAGATGAATTAATAAACATTGAACCCTCGCTCTGAATTCGTTGCTCTAGGACAAAACTGAACAATTTAGGAAGTGCCATGGATTTTTAGCTATTTTTCTATTTCAATACATATAGATTAATGGTTGATCTGCTGTTATCCTACAAGATCTCCACTAGCAATTCTTTGGCAACTTTGCTGTTGGTCCTGGTAAAGGAACTTGTGGACAGAGATAGTGCTTGTTAGAGTCTGAGGCCAGCCGACTCGTGATCCCAGTTCTCTGTCTGAGGAATTGCAGTCGTCTTGATGTGTACCCAAAACCTATTTTTGTCTTTAAGTGCATCGGGGAATTTAAAGCAACAATATAGTGGGAACCACTATTCAGAACCGGAAAAAAAAGGCAGAAGTGATGTCAAGAAGAGGATAGCAATAACCTTGCTGGTACCATACAAATTAATGATATCAAACCATGGAGAGTTTTGAGAGTTACAAAATCCATTAGGTGGTTTCAATGTAAGCCTTACTGGAAAGATATTTGTGTGTCATAAAACCACAGCATTTTACAGTATTCTGTCTTTGACAAGCCCATAGAATTAAGATACTGTCAGTGCTGAGCGTGCGAGGTTGTCAGTTTTCTGATAGTATTAAAGCTTGCGTTTTTTGGCAGAGACCTGTTTATTTTCATAAGCACCTCATTTCCCTAACCGTGGACAGCATCTTAATCAGGTTCTTAAAAGAGAAACCCCAAACTCCCCATTCCCTCCCCACCCAAAGAACAGCAGAAAAACTTCTGTTTTCATTTGGTGAAACGCCTGTCAATACCATTAGCTCAAATCTTGACACTGCTTTCTGATGACATGGGTTCTGTACTGTTGCATAATGCACTTTTCATTCATCCTCTCTTTGCTTGAGCTTCTATTTCCTTGGCCAAGTTTAGAAAGAAGGACAGAGAAAGGATGCCACGATTTGTCTGCAAAACCCACTGACAGAAATGAAGAGCTGCGGAACTTGGGGAACTGTGTCTTTCTATTTTCCCTTTTATCCTGTAAGGTATGATGTCCTTGTGCTTCTGATTCCAATTCATCTGAAGTTCAAGCAAATAGTTTTCTACAGAAGAGGAGGACCTACTTGTATAATGTGAAAATTTTTCTGCCTCCATAAAATTGACTTTGCGAGCTGCGGTTTACATACACAAGCCATTCACACACATACAGGAAGTTTTCTTGACTTCTGCTAACGACAGTAAAGTCAATGAAATTAGAGAATAAATGATTCGTTGTAAATATTTAGTGAACTGTGACTAAGCACCTTTTAATAGAAAGTGTCAGTGTTTTAATTCCAGGGTCTAGACTGTTTATGAATAGTTGTATTTTATAAGGTACTTTGTCATGGCTCGCGAGATATTTACAGCAAATCTTTTTTTAGTGATTTTTTTTTTTTTCATTAAGAAAACTCATGAGGATTTCCTGAACATACAAAGCAGGCTCATGATTGCATAGTATGTCACTGAAAACAACTTTCCCTGTAGTTTGTATTTCCTTCTATATTGATGGACTGGGGTTTCAAGACCAGTGTCATTACCATACCTACCTTTGTAGATAATGCCTTTGTGGGAAAGTAGAGGGGGGAAAAAGAAGAGAGGAAAATGTTTGTGTAGTTCGAAAAACATATTTATACACCCTACTTTTCTGTAACTGTCCTGATAGATGCCAGAGACAGTTCCTACCAGTCAGGATATACGAGTCAGTGGGGTTATTTTTATTTTAGGTTTTAAATAAAAAGGAAAAAACCCACCTTATTATTTTTGTTGCTTAATTTTTAAGCATTACCTGCTGCTCCCTGTCAAAGTGATGGAGCACTTCATCATCATTAGATGATGATTAAGCTTCTGGGGAAGAAAAGGGAGGAAAACCCTCATACATGGAAGTGATTTTTCCAGGCAGCGTTCTGCAATTTTGTGTTTTACTCTGTCAGCCATTGATGAGCAAATTTAGTCTCCTTAAATCCTTCTTAAGCTGAGGTTTAGGAAGGCTCTCAGTTGCAAAGTCTTGGAAAGCGATTCAGCGAGACTGCTCTACTGAAATCTTACAGACATCTAAAGCCAAGAAGGGATTTGGTGTTTTCTAGGCATCGGGCAAAAGCTCTTGAGACTTGTAAAAAATACCCCTCTCTTATCTGGAGGAGAAGGGAGACGTTAGGAGCCTGAACTCTGCTGCCTTTCAGAGGGGGGCAAGCACTCCCTTTAATACATAAAATCTTCATCTCCAGGGACTGTTTTCCTTTAGGAAAGAGGAAGACACTGTAAGAACCACTCGTACATAAGCATCGTTGTTAGAGTAGTTAGCAGAATTCAAAAGCTGAATACTTTCATTTGTAACGTCTCTAATATTTAGTATATTTTTCCTTAAAGGTAGTATCAAGCATGCTTGCATGAGTAGGGATTGACTTCTCTCAGCTGTACCTTCATGAGCAGATTGGAGTCAGTGTAGTTTCATGGATAATTAAATAAGAATGAAGTATAAAAAGAGACTTTTCTTTGTTCGGCAAATTTTCCCCATTTTATATTTTTTCCATATAATATTTTTAATGTTGTCTCCAGTTGATTTGATGAGTCTCTTTTGATTCGTCAAAGGCAAGATGAAAGTAAGTAAATATGGATCAAGGCAGTGGAGGCTGACTGGAAAATTTATTTGAGTCCTAGAAGCTTTTCAATTAAAAAAAAAAACCAACGGTTAAAATAGCACAATTCTAGGGGTCATGGCCAAATATTTTTCAAAATACTTTTTTTTACTTTTTAGATTGGTGATGACTCTGCAGACATTTCTACTGTACCTAGTAATCTCCAGTTGGTTCGTAAAGCTAAGATTTAAAAAAAGATGTATAAACCTGCAAAAATCAAGGCCAGCATTTTCACATATTTTTCAATCTCATTTATAGCTTGGCTCTATCTTTTCTGTAAGCTTAATCAAGAACAGCAAATGTGACTTCACGAGGTTTTTTTCTTCCTTCTTTTACTTCATAGCAAAAGGCCAAAAACTGCAATTTGTTTGTTTGTTCCTTCATCTTCAGTGATAATAATGAATGTCTCGGCAGGATTTTCCGAGGAAAAAAAATAAATTGTTCGCTCCAGTGAATGGAGAAATAGAGGTATTAGGACTGTGGCCCTTGCGTGGGTTACCCCCCACCTCTCAATAAGGAGATTGTCTTGTGGATCTTCTCCCATACACGTCTGTGAAGACCACCTTTTCTCCCACTGGCTGCTGAATATCACTTCTGTTGCCATTCCGGGTAACCACACTAATTGCTTACATGGAAAAGGAATATTAGGAAAATATTAAGTGAAGCTAAAAATACATTAAATATGATATAGCAGCTGGAAACAGGGAAAGCCAGCACCTTCCACCAGCCAGATCTCCACGGACCACCAGCAAAGTGCTCCGGGGGCCACTGCAACCGTGCAACCACATAACGTGCTCTGGAACATTTGCATCAAATATCACCTCCTGCTTTTTACCTTGACCTCAGAAGACTTCTCCAGCAAATGATAAACAATAAACTTACACGGTGTGCCTGAGAGACTTAGGTTCTAAATAAACTCCGTCCGATGCCACACATTTTCGAGGAAGCAGAGCTTACCGTAGACCACACAAATCTCAGCCACGAGCGCCACTGCTTGTGCCTTGAGGGATGCCAAGCTGAAGCTCTAAAAAGCGACGACTGCGCCTGGATATAGAAGCGCAGTCAGGGTGGTTTTTTTAAAAAAAAAAAGGGAATACCTCGGCATTTTGTGGCTGATCCCTCTGTGGCACCCAGGGTAGCCCGGAGCACGGCTCTTGCTCTCTCTTCTCCGGCTCCGAAACGGAAAGGAAGGAAATGAGAAGTATTCAATAACTGCAGCACGGAGACATTAATTACTCTCCTGTAACAGATCGTTCTGATACCAAAAATTACATTTGCTTTTGCCTCTGTAGTGTGTGATTCAGTGAAACCGCAGCTTTTCTTGGAGAATTTGGTCTTTCCCCGAATGCAGCCATTGCTTCCTTGGCTCCTAAGGCAGAAGCGAAAGGGAAAGATGGGATGCTGAATGCCGTTGCCTTAAGCCTGGCAATTCCCGACTTTTGTCTATAGATATTAATTCTTATTTTGGAAGTTTGGTTCTTTTTAAAACTTGCTCGCCACTGGGCGTCTGTCGGTACTGGTTAGGATGCTGCACATGTATTTAATTTCTTCAAGAATTTTTTTCTTTCTGTGATTATAGAAATGTGCTATAAGTAATGGGAAGTGTTCATTGGAATGACTTTCGGGCTCTCTGGTATGCTTTTTTATTTTGTCTAGCTTCTCTGTTTTGATAAATAAGGGAATTAGGGTTTTACCTGATATCTTTTCACATTATGTTCTGCAGATACAGATAAGAAAGCAAAGTACAGTATCCATGGTGATGATTTTCTTTCTTAACTCATGTACTGGGTGTCGTGCTGGTGGGCTGTGTTTAAAAAAATACCTCTTTTTAAATGCTTATATTTGATTACTGGTTTTGCCCCTACTTGAGCAGCCTGAAATTTGTAAATCAAAATTATAATTTCATATTAAGTTATTAATTCAATATGACTATAATTTTATAGTAAATTATTTCCAAATTGCCAATTATTCAAATCTAAATGCCTGTCAATAAATAGCAAGAGTCATGCAGATTTTGCCTGAATGAGCACGCTTCAAGTTTGTCTATTTTTTTTATTGAGAAAGGTCAGAGAATATAGTCTTTCTCTGTTTTAAAAAGACAAATTTGAATAGACGTCAAGTTGTCCTTTACATTATTCCCTTCTGAATTACGACCAATAAGGTGAAATAATTAACTACCCTTTTCTTTCATGTGACATTCTGTTGAGCCCTATGAGAGTAATTCTTGTCCCCCTTTTTTGTCTTTTATTCTTGACTCATAGCTTGTACGTTCTGCACTATCATAGAATCACAGAATGGTTTGGGTTGGAAGGGACCTTTCAAGGTCATCTCGTCTAACCCCCTGCAGTGAGCAGGGACATCTGCAACTAGAGCAGGTTGCTCAGAGCCCCGTCCAGCCTGACCTGGGATGTCCCCAGGGATGGGGCATCGACCACCTCTCTGGGCAACCTGGGACAGGGGTTCACCACCCTCATTCTGAAAAATGTCTTCCTTTTATCTAGTCTGAATCTCCCCTCTTTTAGTTTAAAACCGTTACTCCTTGCCCTGTCACTACAGGCCCTGCTAAACAGTCTGTCCCCATCTTTCCTACCAGCCCCCTCCAAGCCCTGGCAGCGGCACTAAGGTCTCCCCGGAGCTTCTCTGCCCCAGGCTGACCCCCCCAGCTCTCCCAGCCTGTCCTCCCAGCAGAGCTGTTCCAGCCCTCGGAGCGTTGCTGGGGCCTCCTCTGGTCTTTGGATCCTTCTTTTTAATCTTCTTCTTATATTATTATTATTAAACAGACAGTGCATATTTAGTACTCGTGATTTTACTTCTTTCTTTTGTAAACTAAATATTTTTCATATCTTTGCAAATGAGATTTCTGAGTGAAGATTTTTAAGCGCTCATGCTTCAACCCTGATTTGCTTATGAGAAAATCTCTCTAAGGTCCAGATATTCACATCTTCTGTTTCCTACTTCCCATTAAGCCACTTTTCATGGCAAAAAAAAAAAAAAGCAATTTGTTTTGAGAAATCTAAGCTAACTGTTTCTTATTTAGTAATTTTAGTGCACAAGGGAGTCAAGGTAGCCTATTGCTTCAGCATACAGCCCTGTGGGACCTGGGGTAAGAGAAGAGAGGGCAACTATCTATACTGTCATTTGGACATATGGGAAATAGAGGTTTGATCTATAGATTGTGTATACAGCAATATCTTCTGCCAGTATTTTCACCCTTTGGTTTTGGGGTTACTTTGGTTTTTTAAATCCCATATATTTCCTTAAACAATATATTATGTCAGTAATAAAATGAGAAAAAGAAATTGTGTTTTTAATGAGGCATTAATTGTCTAAATGATGATTTAGTGTCCATGTTCAGTATAACTGCTAGAGAGCACGTTTTGGACAAAATGAAAAACTAAAGTGTAATTAGTAGACACGGATGTGGTCATCTTCCAAAGTCCTTGCCTTTGTTTTTGTAGCAAGTAGATCAAGACCAGGGTGACTGTAAAACATCAATATTTTATAAAACTCCTATTTTCTTGTTCCAAAAATTCTGCCAAATTGTACTTAAATGAAGTCTTCTGAGGAAAAAGCCTGTAAGAGTTCTTTACTATAAATACATTTTTGTGATTTTAAGAAGAATGGGGTATTTATAATGGATTGAACCAGAGCTTCTCTGCTCTGTGTTATCTTTATAATGTTTGCCATAAAGTGCTTCCAGGCGACATCTTGACTTCTGTAATTTTTTTCTTCCTTTTCGTTGGTGCCTGGAAGAGATTATTGTGGGTTATAACATTTTAAAACATTTAAGTAATCCATTTGAAAGCAGGAAAAAGAGCACACCATTGATATGAAATTGCACTGACTTTCCAGAAAAGATTTTATCACAGAACTTCCAGTTTCTCATTCTAGGGAGAAGGTTGCATAGTTTGATTTCTGAAATAAAATACATTTTTAAAGCGTTGTCTTTTTCACTGAAATTGATGTACCTCATGGCAGAATTTTACTTTCAGAAAAAATGAGAGTATTGGTGTGTCCGGTGCATTCTGAAGTTAAACCAGAATTAAAACCAACTATTCAAAAGAATTGTTCTATATTTTAGTTGTTGTGCATCTTTTCTTGTTAATTGATGTATTTTATCTGCTCCTAGTGGAGAAATAATTTCTGTTTCTACTTTTCACTACAGGTTCAGTGATAACCGAGGGTAACTACTGTAACAGTTCAGAGCAGGTTTGATGTTTGGTAATTGGGAGGTTGTGGAGCCTCATTAGATGTAGTAGGCATGAAGTGCTGTACCCTTAAGTTGTTAACTGCAATTTAGAGAACAGATTTCCAAGTTGTGATGTCTGGACCACTGATGATCCAAAAGTCAAATTAGGTATTTTACAGGAGTTTTGTTAAAAAATGCAATAGTTAAAAAAAAAAAATCTAGAAATACTGTAAATGTTAATTTCATAGTTAAGTTCAAGTGTTCACGGGAAATGCTGAGATTTGTAACACTGTTTTGGTGTCAAATATTTTCATATTTTTGAGATCGGTGCAGTCAGCATATGTTTACGAAAGGCAAGTCCAGCTTGACCAATGTGATCTTCCGCTATGACAAGGTGACCTGCTTAGTGGGGGAAAGACTGTGGATGTTGCCTACCCAGACTTTAGTAAAGCCTTTAACGCAGTTTTCCACAGCATTCCCCTGGGGAAACTGGCGGCTCGGGGCTTGGACAGGCGTACTCTTCGATGGGTTAAAAAAACTGGCTGGTTAACTGGGCCCAAATAGTTGTGGTGAATGGGGTTAAGTCCAGTTGGCGGCCGGTCACAAGCGGTGTTCCTCAGGGCTCAGTAGTGGGGCCAGTTCTGTTTAATATCTTAGTTAATTAATATTAATGTATTTTATCAATGATCTGGATGAGGGGATCGAGTGCTCCCTCAGTAAGTTTACAGATGACACCAAGCTGGGTGGGAGTGTTGGTCTGCTGGAGGGCAGGAGGGCTCTGCAGAGGGATCTGGACAGGCTGGATCGATGGGCAGAGGCCAACTGTATGAGGTTTAACAAGGCCAAGTGCCGGGTCCTGCACTTGGGTCACAACAACCCCATGCAACGCTCCAGGCTTGGGGAGGAGTGGCTGGAGAGATCCCCAGTGGAAAGGGACCTGGGGGTGCTGGTTGGCAGCCGGCTGAACATGAGCCGGCAGTGTGCCCAGGTGGCCAAGAAGGCCAACAGCGTCCTGGCCTGTATCAGGAATAGCGTGGCCAGCAGGAGTAGGGAAGTGATTGTGCCCCTGTACTCGGCACTGGTGAGGCCGCACCTTGAATCCTGTGTTCAGTGTTGGGCCCCTCACGACAAGAAGGACGTTGAGGTGCTGGAGCGTGTCCAGAGAAGGGCAACGAAGCTGGTGAGGGGTCTGGAGCACAAGTCTGATGGGGAGCGGCTGAGGGAACTGGGGTTGTTCAGCCTGGAGAAGAGGAGGCTGAGGGGAGACCTTATTGCTCTCTACAGCTACCCAAAAGGGGGTTGTGGTGCGGTGGGTGTCGGTCTTTTCTCCCAAGTAACCAGCGATAGGACGAGAGGAAATGGAAGCAAATTGCGCCAGGGGAGGTTTAGGTGGGATATGAGGAAAAATTTCTTCACTGAAAGGCTTGTCAAGCATTGGAACAGGCTGGCCCGGGGAGGGGGTGGGGTCACCAGAAGTGGCCGAGTCACCAGCCCTGGGGGTATTTAAAAGATGAGTAGATGTGGTGCTTAGGGACATGGCTTAGTGATGGACTTGGCAGTGCTGGGTTAGTGGTTGGACTTGATGATGTTAATGGTCTTTCGAATCTAAACAATCCTATGATTCTATCCGACACAAGTACTGCAAAGATGAATAGTAAGAATTCAGGCTCTCTAAATGCGTAGGTGGACTTTTCATATAATTTTGTTTTTCTATTAAAATTAAATCTAATTTGCTAATTTACTATTAAAATAAATCTAATTTGCAAAGCCTGTTTTGTCAGTAGAGCACTTGTCACCACTGGGCAATGGGAGGCATAGGGGATATAACTGTTGCTTTTTCTGCCACAGACCAACTGTGGACAATTTACTTCCCTTCTCCAGGCAATGACTTCAGGAAGGGTAGTAGAGACAAGACACTGGTGTTGGAAAAGTGTAAACATCTGATAAGGAGGTGTGTTATTTGAGAATTGGATATAATTATCATCATTTAACACCCAGATGTCTCATTCATAAAGCTGTGATATGAAGTTTTAAAACCATGAAAAAACGGTCTTGACAATTTGGAGAACATAAAAAGAATAATATTATTTGTCTAAAAATTAGCATAGAGGGTTCATATTTTTTTTGTATCTTGTGGATTAGTTTAAATTGTCTTGTGGTTTTAATCTAGATTTAAAATAGCTAGGGATTTCCACATTTGGTTAACACTTACAATGTATATATACAGTGAAACGATGTTTTGACTTCCTGCTCTCCTCATCACTTTTTCGCCTTGTCCTCCTGAGAGCAGACTCAAAATTCATCTCCCTGGGCTTTGTTAAATTCCGTTTGTGTTTGGGTATATTGTGGAGATGAACTTTTTCCTAGAGCAGAAATGACTGATCATAGTCCAGTCTTCATCGTCTAGAAAGACAGTTGTCTCATTTGTTTCCTGAAAAACTGAAACCCTTTGTGAATGAGCAAATGGAACGTATTATGTTATACAACTGGAATAAATTATATCTTTTTCCTTTGCCAGTCATAAGGATTTGTAAAATTAATTTATGTTTAAGACACTTAACTGTTAGAGTTTGGTGTATTCTGATTAGTATACAATGGTACTGAAAAGGGTTCTTGCCACAGCTTTGTGTTGGGGTAAATCTGCTGATTTTCAGCAGTTAGAAAGTGTTTACAGTAGTATAAAAGAAAAAAAGAAACCCGAAACAAACCAGGGTGAAGTCTATTGGTTTTCATTAATCAGCAGGACTTTTAAAGGCACCTAGATAACATAGCTGCCCGTATTCTGGCATTTACTTATTTCGTAAAATAGCAGTCATTCTCAGCTCATGGATATTGTACTTAAGACCGTTTACAAAGAGTAACCCAAGCTAGTTCAGTGAAACCATATGTAGAAAGATTATTCTGCAGAGCTTTTAGCAAAACTTAGAAAATTAGGTTTTGATGGAATTTAGACATATTCACCCTGAAAGACATGTATCTATAAATAGTTTGTTGGAGGTAGACCTGTATAGCATCTTGCATCAAAATTGACATTTTGTGTATTGACAGTTCATAAAATAATAGACCATGGGGGAGGAAAAGTATTTTTAAAACAGTTTACCAAACGCTTTTTCTGCGTTGTGTTTTTATGTACGTGAGTTCATTTTTCACATCTTAACTGTAATCATAAAAGTTTAGGTACAGATAATCTTATACTTTCTGTTTCAAATCAGAGTTTTAGATATTTATTCTTCCAATAACATAATATTCAGTATTCTGCTTTTATTTTATATATATGATACTGCTCATGAAGTAAAGTCATGGCAGCTAGGGGAAGTTTCTGAGGAGTAGGTGAAAGCAAATGCCATTTCTGTCTCCAAAAAGGCCAAGAAGGAGGATCCAGGGTAGGACAGACCAGTCATCCTCACCTTGATCCCCGGGCAGATCATCCTAGAAACCATTTCTGAGCCTGTTAAGGATGAGAAGGTGATTCGGAGTTGTCAGCATGGATTTATGAAGGGGAAATCGCGTGTGACCAAGCTGATAGCCTTCTGTGATGAAGTAACTGTGTGAGGGAGGAGCAGTGAATGCTGTTTACCTTTGATTTTAGCAAGGCTTTTGACAGTGTCTCCTGTAACACTCATATACAAGCTGATGAAGTAGATAAATGGATGGGCAGTGGGGCAGACTGAAAACTGGCTGCTGAAGGGCTGCGTTCCAATGGTTGACATCGGCACCATGAAGTCCATCTGGAGGCTAGTTACTGGTGGTGTACCCCCGGGGGTTGATCCTGGGGTCAATACTGTATAGTGTCTTCATTAGTGACCTGGATGATGGAACACAGTGCACCTACAGCAGGTTTGTGATGGTACAAGATAGACCAGATGGGTCTGCTGTCGTTCAGAGGGACCTAAACAGGCTGGAGAAATAGGGCAACAGGAACCTCATGAAGTCCCACAAAGGGAAATCCCAAGTTGTGTCCCTGGGGAGGAATAACCCAGCCACCAGAACAGGCTGGGGGCTGATCATCTGGAAAGCAGGTTTGCAGAGAAGGCCACGGGGGAGTCCTGGTGGACACCAAGTTGGACATGTGCCAGCAGTGTGTTCTTGTGGTAGCACCCTGGGCTGCATTAGGCAGGGTGTTGCCAGCAGGTGAGGGAGGTGGTCCTTCCCGTCTGCTCAGCATTGGTGAGACCCATCTGGAGTGCTGGATCCATTGCTGAACTCCTCAGTATAAGAGAGCCATGGACATACTGGAGCAAGGCCAGCGAAGGGCCACTAAGATGATGAAGGGACTGGAGCATCTCTCATACGAGGAGAGGCTTGTGAGAGTGGGGGCTATTCAGCCTCGAGAAGAGAAGGCTCAGGGAGATCTTATCGATGTCTATAAATAACTGATGGGGGGGAGTAAAGAAGACAGAGCCAGGCTTTTTTTTCAGTGGTGGCCAGTGACAGGACAAGAGGCAGTGAGCACAGATGGAAATACAGGAAATTCCACTTAAACATAAGGAAAAAACTTTTTTACTCTGAGGGTGATAAAACGTGTGGGAACAGGCTGTGCAGAGGGATTGTGGAGTGTCCATCCTTGGAGATACTGGAAACCCAACGGGACACAGCCCTGAGGCAACTTATCTAGACAGGGGAATTGGACGAGGTATCTCCATGTGTCCCTTCCAACCTCGCTCAACTGTTCTGTGTTTCATGGAGTAGCAGTGGTATAGTGGTATTTTCTTTTTTTCCCTTTTTTTCCCCTTCTGTCCTGCAAGACAGTAATTTGCCAGGTATGAATATGAATTTGTTAAGGCAAAAATGGGATACAAATGTCTTACTGCATATATTATAGCGTATTTAAAGAGTTACCAAAAGTTGCCCTTTCTAAAGGGAAAATTTAGGATATTTTTTGGTTTCCACAAGATATTAAAACAATTTAAAGATCAGCTTAAGAACATGATTCATAAGGTTCACGCTTAAACAAAACACTTTATTGAGTCAAGACAGGGTGACCTCCCGTGGAGTTGGGAGACTTCAGCATCTCTGAAATTAATTCCCTGAGGAATTCATCACTGAGGAGAGGCTCTGTCTGTATGTGACAAGAATCAGACTTTTCATTTGGCAAGCTGTTAGATGTTGTTAATCCTGCTGTCTGGCAGACCTTACCAGTTAAAAACTCATGGTGTAAACCAGTTATTCCATTTTCAGGTAAACAAAGTTGCTCTTACAAAGGTCTTGCCTTGTTTAGATCTTACCTCAGTGGGGCAATGAACTTGACTGATGCCTTTGGATGCTGCTTTCCACTGTAGTAATTGAGAAGTATCTGTAGTGAAGACTGTTAAGTAAGCATTAATATGTTTCCAATAAGCTCAAAATAATTATTAAGTCTGTTCCTGGTTTTAGAGTTTTAATAATTATAAGCATCAGTGAAGCTTATTTCAGACTCCAAATACAGAGTTCCAACAACTGTCTGTTAGTTGCATATGGTGACATACCATTTTAGAATGTGATTGTATCTCATTTTAAAGTATTTTAAGTCACGTAATCAAGATTTCCTTTTGTGTACTTGTTTAGCATCAGAAGACCCCCAGTTCTTTGTTAAGCTTAGTTTTCAGTATTTTCAGCAGTGAAACTTCTGTTCCGTCTGAGATAGTGACAGAGGGTTTTAGGACTTGGTTTTCAGATGTTTTCCTTCTAATTTGCTCTACATGTTCCTTTTCTAAGTTTTATCCTTTTACTTGACACTATGTACCTTTGAATAATTAAATAGTATTATGTAATGTTTCTCTTATTATTTATGCTTTTCCAATATCTGAAGACATCGTCAGGGCTTAATTTTATACTGAAAAAAAATTAATTTGTAGCTGACATTTCTGTTTCTTCCTGTGCTTCCTGTTCCCACTGCCATATGCATTTTGGAAAAAACATCTTCCTTAAGCTGAGTTCCTTTTAGTAAAGATTCAAGAATTTAATAGTCAAATTCTTAGAGTTAATACTATAGTATTTGAACAAGTGAATAAGACATCGCCACTTTCCAAATAAGTAGATGGTAATTAATTTTGGTAACTTCCTATAGCTTCTCTTGACTTCATAGAAGTGGGAGAGCAGGGAGTTACTGTGAGTTCGCATTATCAGGGTAGCAAGATACATTCCTCAGTTATTAGACGAGAAAACGTTACTCATTGTCTAGCAAAGTACAGGTCTAAGAAAGGACAGTGGATGGTCTCCCTTCAGGAGTTAGAGAAGGTATCAATAACACTTTCAAGCATTATAGAGATAACAGGAATACTACCTGGGGGTGATGGGGTGGGATGGGGTGGACGGACAGAAAAGAGCTGGTAGAGGAAGCGATGCTGAAAGAGACTGAAGTCAACACAGATTAACCCAGCTTCATATGCAAAATAACATAAGAGCTGTTACCCAGTTAGCTGAATACCCTATAGCCAGTTATCGGTCTACTTACCTGTATATCTATTTCGATATACAAATGGCCTAGTCTGTGCAGCTGTGTATGTATTAGCAAGTTCTGGTCATGTGTCAATCATGCTAATTTAGATACCTGCAGGGTTAGCAGTTGGGACCATTTTCAGTCGGTGGCAAAGGTGTTAAAAATGCAGGATTTTGACTGGAACTGAGGCACTGAATTTAGTGCGTGAAATATAGGCACTTCTGGGTGCCTCCACATCTCTCCGACAACTACGGGAAATTTAGGCTTTTGTGTGTATTGTTGTGAGACATATCTTAGGGAGCTTAGCAATGTAAAACTCTGCACTAGTTGATAGAACAAATCCGTGTAGTTTGTCATAGACAGAAGGAATTATCCAGATTTGGGCACTGGTAGGACCTGGGAACACTCACGGTTTACATATAATGTATGTAGATGTACATATACCTTAAGGTTTCCAATGTCATCTGGAGAGGACTTCTTGAAATTGAGAATTGTGGGCCCTGTTGCATTCTCCATTAATTGTGGACATAAGACTTACCATGTAGATTAGATATGTTCATTTTAAAAGGCAGCATGATTCACAGTTGGCTCTTGGGTCTTCCTGTCAGAGAATGAGGTTATTCTACTCATCTCTTCTTGGGTTTTATGGCAGCGTGGTTACATCCTAAAGTGGTTAGATGGAGTAGTCAGTGCACCTGAGAGTGGGGGACCTCATTATTTGTCCTTGCAGCTCTTAAGTAAGCACATGGAAGAGTGCTATCCCGGGGTAAGCTGGACTCTCAAAATATCCAGAATCTACTTCTTCACTGCTCTTTCTGTGAGGACGTAAAAAAATTTGTTATGTTTCGTCTTTCTATAATTTGGCACTTGAATTTGTTAGTTTAGTAGTTAGTAATGGGCTTAGCGCAACCTCTTTGTAAGTTTACACCACCCCTGTATCAGGGAGAAGCTGTGTTTGCCAATGTTAGTGTAGACCTTGCTTGATTATAGAGCATACAGGCTGCACAAACTGAAGTCTGTGATATCGCTTAAATCAGAATTTCTGGTTTCCTCTGCACATTTAGGACAACTCCCTTCAGTGCTGAGAGCAGATTCAGTTAGGATGGTGGTAAATGCTCCCAACAAGTCAAAAGTCATGAAGAAATGACCTCTCCCATTCAATCCCTTCCTCCTGATAGACAAGTGACTGGTTGATGTAATTTTCCCAACCGTGCAGTTCAGTTTGCCTTGGTCTTGCCCAGAGTGGGTGATCTGCTTGGTGCAACCTATGCACAGCAGTTGGTGTTAAGGAGCCCTGGAGCCATCATGGTGTAAAGTGCAAGTAGGTTATTTAGAAGTTGCCACACAAGCTTTTTAAAACCACTGTCGGGTGATTACTGATGTACCAAATGGCACAAGGCTGTCTGAATCTCCAGGAATTGCTTCTTGCAAACTGCTAGGATTTTCTTGCAAGTTTAGGCACTGAAGGTCGTGGCAGAAAACATTTGGAAATTAACCCTAATTTTTGTAATTTCTGTATTAAAATTGCTGTAGGTTTTGAATGCTTGTTCCAATTGTAACTTAAATGTGTTTTGTTAAAAATTCAAAGAAAAAGATAACACAGCTACAACTTACAGTTTGACTTTATATCTCTCATACTTGCATTAAATCCTGGTAAAGAACTATGTTCAGTGTGATGTAGGAAACCTATGTAAGTTTGGTTTCATTAATCCAAGCAGATAAATATATTAACTATGAACTCTGATTGGAATTAAGATAACCTTTTATTTTTAAGAGGCCTTTGGTGGAAGTTACCCGATGAGCAGAAAAACATATAAACGTATAAATAGCCGTATAAATTCCAGTGCTTTTTTAGGTAGCACTGGTAGAACGTGCTGGTTAGTTAACATAACTCAATGCTTTAAATTGTTCCCTTTTTCATTAAGCTAAGGCAATAAGCAAGCAAGATGATTTAATTTTTAAATTAATATCCCTTTACTAAGTTCACTGCCAGTATTAGGCAGGAACGATGTCTACAAAACAACAATCTCACATCATGTCTCTCTGATATAATGTATCTTTAACATAAAATAGAAATAATTTTGAGACCTCGTTGTTTATACCTCTTTCCCCTATTGCAGTTGTGCTTTTACTTTGGGCAATTTCTTCCTCCCGGGTTTTGTTATTTCCTCTTCCACTCGCTGTGCAATGTGTCCTCCTGTGCGTGTCTAATCAATTTTCTGGTTTGGCACCAAGTGATCTCTTTCCTTTCAGACTCTACTTCTGCCCAATTTGTTCAGCAACAGCCGTGGCAAGCAAACTGGGGACAGAAGTGCTAGCTTTAGCTTTTGAGGCTTCAGAAAAGGTACTATCCTTATCTTATTTTTTCTAAGAGGTCTACTGCAATGCTCATGGGAAGAAAACATGTCGTTTCCCAATTTTTAGTGCTTGTCCTTCTGGTATTTGAATTGCTGGAAGTTTTCTGGGTGTTCTTGTGCTCAGTACTGCAAAACTGATTTTCTTTGTCACCACCTGGCTGTCAGGTCTCTAACTGACATATTTAGGAGGACACTTGCTTATAGTATGAAAACATCTCTAAGAATTAAGATGCTGTGTATTCCAAATTCATTCCTGCCAAACAGCTGACAAAAAAGAAATTTACTGTATATTCTTACAGTACTGAGGAGACGTGAGCCCGGATATTATCCAGTCCAAATATATCTAGTGGTTGATTTGTCCTCTGTGATTTTATGGGATCCTTGCCTGACTTTAGATTTGTAACCGTGAATCAGCTGTTCTGTACGTGGCGAGCAGTTATGTCTGGATCGTACTCTGCTTGGTCAGGTGCAGATGTGGGGTGGGAAGCAGCTGGCTGATACAGACGCCCAGGTTCACATGTCAGCAAGTAGTTGTCTACGTGTGAGTTAAGTCTGGTCTCTAGGTTCCCATTACATGTAGTCTGTACACCTTCCAAGCTCCTTTGATTTCTTTTGAATCTCCTCAGTATAGTTTTGTGTGTGTTTTTCCTTGTGCAGGTACTTGCCACTGCAGACACACCTAGTCTGAGTCTGATACTTCAACACGTGTCCTGAGTTAGGAATTGCCAGGTCCAGTAGCCCCAAGCGCAGTCATTCAGTGCTGGAGAGCCTCAGTCCTCACGTGCCGGGACACAGATGTGACCGGGTCTCTCAAACAAGCCCCAGGCCCCACCGTGTCCCCAGCAGCTGGTGTGGACCTCCTCGTCCTTCCAGTAGGCAACTCACAGACCCTTTGGTCTCTGCAATATCCAGCCTAGATTTATGGCCACTTTGATACGTGGATCCCAAACCTCTTATCCTACTCATGGGCTACACTCCCACGTATACCATGTGCACCCACTCGGATCTCTCCTGTTGCTGGAACTGCAGGCGCATGGACCCCTGTGACCCACAGTCCCAGTCCAGTTGCAGCCAGGAGTAAACACACCTCTGTGCTGAGGACAGAAGAGGTATCTGCTTGCCCTGTGTGAGATCCCGAGATGCATAAAATACCCTCAAGTCTGGAGGTCCCATCTATGCTGCTGCAAATCCTTCATGTAGAGACAGGAAAGGAAAATTGTTAGGGATTTCTAGTAAAGAAAAAAAGTGCATGTTTCCCACCAGTCTACCTCACTGCTTTTATACTTTTTCGAGGCTAGATTCATCAAATTCATTCAAGGTGGTAAATTCCACATGAGTTGAGGCAGCTTTGTTATGGTATGAATTTAGTAGAAGCCCCACTAAGGGAAACTATTTATTCTAGCTTAGCGCACTCCCAGCCACCCGGGTTATACTTCCTTTCTGGCCGGGACAGCTTTTCAAGGCTGTGGAGGATGGGAGGTTGCAGCAGCTTTCTGTCTCCACAGTCTACTCTCCTGGTGGTCTGGCCACCTGGAGAGCCCTGCATCAGGGTTTTTGAAGGAAGCCTGTGCTGTGCCTGGCCCGCTACCCTTCGCAGGCGTTTAAAACCCCAAGAAATGGAGCAAAGAAAGCGCTTTATCTATTTCTGTAGCTGCCCGAGATTTTGAGGTTCTTACAAATGTAGGTCCCTGCACCGTGAGTAGCCATCGTACCTCAGCGTGTGCCAAGTATGCGCGTATGTGCTTACACAGAGTGTGCCATGATACTTCACGTAGGCATTTAGGGGCTTGGACGTTTACCCTTTTGATGAGCCTGGAAACATCGTTACAGGAACTTAAATAAATTAGAGTGGAAGCTAAAAGTAAACAATAAAAGAGCTGCAGCAGTCTTTTCTTTCTCCATGCTACTATTTTAATCCTCCTGTGAAAATCTGGGTAAATTGATCACCCCCTTGTAAAACGTTTCCTTAAAACAGACAAACCTTTGAAATTGGATCTTCTAAGAAGGCTTTGTTACTGTACGACCTGTCTAATGGGTAGGTGCTTCTATTATCAGGACAGTCTTTGATATCATTTTACCCTTTTGATGCACTGCTAGTGTTTAATTTTGATATATTTCCTCTTCAGTATTTACCTGTGGGGAAACAGATCTTTTCTGTTTTCAACAGAATTTTTATGTGTTTCATAGGAAGACTTATTTATACTTCTAGTGAATGGAAGGTTCTTTAAAGGACTCTAATGAACCGTTAAAAGCAAAGCACGTGTGAAATTAAATTCATATATTAAAGCATCAAGTTCAGTTTCAGTTCCCAGAAACAAGGGCACCAAATTTTGGTTTCCTTTTTTTTTTTTTTTTTTTTAAGCGTTTTCTTTTGGTTCTTAACCTACCTCATATTCTGCAACGTGGCAAAAATTTGAGCCCCTGACTCTTGGTTTAGTGTTTATTCTGCTATGGAGAAGCACAATGCCAAAAGGGAAGAAAAAAATGGAAGAGTTTATTACTTTATCTGCTTCTGCATTTATAATTACCACCTTGAGGTAATTACGGAAAGGGGTAAAAAAAAGGTTGTGTTGGATATCTTAAAGAATATTATGCTATAACCATCAAGAAACATCAATTGCTATACAAATACAATTAACAAGTATTGAAGCTTTACATTTTTTTTAGTGTCTAAAAAATCCCACATCCATTGCAAAGAAAAAGGAAGCGGCTGTGGGTAGGTGTGGTGGTTTTTCCTTCTTGCTGAAACCACCATGCCAGGATCTAGTTTTCTGTCTGTGGGAAAGAAGCTGGCAGAAGTTACGTGGGAAAACAGCGCAGGCAACGCGCGGTAGGAACAGCTTTTGAAGGCAGAAAGAGAGTAAGTGAGGGAGGAAGAAAGTAGGTGAAGCTGGAACTTGATTTTCCGTGTAATCAAGTAGTGCCGTTGATTTTGCATCTCTCTTCGCGTTTCAGCATCAGCTCTGGCATCTGGTTGCAGATGTCCCTGCTCGCTGCAGGGTGTGGGACTAGGTGGCCTCTGGAGGTCCCTTCCAACCCAACTGTTCCATGATTCTGTGATCTCCTTTTGCATGAGAATGGAGCAAAAAGATGGGCTATCTGTCTCCGCTCAGACCAGCGTGCTGCATCTTGGTTGCGTCTCTTTGGCTGCTCGTGCCATTTAGGGAACCGACTTACTGCGAGAGAGACTTCTAAACACAGGCAGGGCGGCCATCTCGCCGCTGCGGCAGCATCCTGCCTCGGAACCGGAGTTCTCTTCTTGCGCTTCGTTGTCTTCAGAAAAGAGAACCCAAATGCTTTCATTTGTATACGGGGGGTGCTTAGTAAAACTGTGAACAAAAGACATTTCTGTTCGAGATGCTGCTGCTGCAGCCAGGCTTTTGCTACTCTCTTACCTAGTTGGGGTTTTTTGCATTTTAAGTCTTAGCAAGAAATAAAAATTACTTTTAAATATTAAAAGGCCAGTAAGTAAGAATGAACAACATTTTATGGTTGTGGTAACTGAATTTTGTTTGGTTTTATATATCTTGTTTGATTGGAAAAAACCCCTAAATTTTCCTGTTAATTTACATATGCAACTTACTTTAAAAAAAAAGAAATACTTAATTTTTATCCTAGATGAGCACTTGTTTTGAATCTATGATGTTTTTAATATTATTTTTTATTCCAGTGTAATATGGCCATAAATATTTCTGCATTTATCTGCATTTCCTGTATAATATCCAGGTATTTGCAGTTTATAAAATATTCAGTCGTATCTGGATTATTTGCTGTGCTGTGCTTATAGACCTAGGAAGTATCTGACATAATAATTCATGTGGATACGCACTTCTGCATAATAGAGGAAAAAAATATTTGAGTTGTGCTCACTTTAGAGATGTTGTACAACATATTATGAAACATGACCATCTCTTTAAGATGCTGGTAGTCTCAACAAGAGAGGCAAATGATAGGGAGCAAATACAGAGTGTAATTTCCTCATGCTATGACTGGTGTAGTACAGTGGGTTACGCTCAGATGTTGCCCGAGGAGTTCTTCTTGTGCTCTTACATGTATCAAGCTGAAATTTAGTATCATTAGAATTTCAAATGCGGTTTGAAAAATACTGGATATAATTTCATTGTTAGATAAAGGAAAAAAACCCTACGATGTAATTCTTTAGTTGTTTATAGATAAATAATTTTATTTTAATGCAGGGTAGAAAACTGCTTTTGTAAGGAAATAATTGATATATTTAGCCACCTATGAAGATGTGAATCTTGCTTATAAATAAAATTTCATTATTTTTGTAAGAATGTGTTGTGTTATTTTTGGCCTGTGCTATTTAATTTACAATGAATATATTTTACTGTACAAGTTTTCTTATTTTAAAAACTCAGGTTTAGGAGGAGAGAATATTTCTTTTAGAAATGCCCTGAGGAAATATTAGAAAGCATAGCAAGTTGTCTTTGGCTATAATGATGTAAGACTGGAATATCATTTTTTTATTTTGATACCCATGTAATGATAAAATATTTTTAATGATCCAACGTTGGGCCCCACTGAGACCATTTTGAAAAGAACAGCTTTAAGTTTTAAAAATAATTTAGCCAAAAGTCAGATATAGAGAGACTGAAAGTAGAGCAACCAGTAAATGGTTAGAATGGTTAATGACTTTGATTTCATGAGTGCCTTTAATTTAATGAGATTTCCACTGATGGATAATTTTATTTTAAAAGTATTGTGCCTGTTTTAGGATGCTGGAGTGCAGGTACCAGATACTAGGATTGAGAGACTCGCCTTTCATAAAAGCTGTGATGTGCAGGTGCCCAAACAACTGTAGACCATAGCTCTCCTTCAGCCTTCCACTGCATGTAGGTGAAACGGGAAGTCAGTTGAGCAAATTTCTTGAAGAAATTTGTCTACTCTGGCTGATTTTTTGATTGCTGCACTTCTGGGAAACAAGGAGGTTTGCTGTCACAGAGAGAGAGGTGAGGGTATATGAAGCAGTTGGTGTGACGAGAGGATTAACCCATTTTTTTAGAGCTCTCTTAGCACTTCTTAATCCCATCACAATTGTGTTTCTCTGGTCCTTCAGGCATAAGTAGCAGGATAAAATTTTATGTATACTATGAGAATGCTTGAGCCAATTCTTGCTTCTGTTCATCATAACATGGAAAAAAGGTGCCAGTCTTTTTTATGCAAGTGAAATAACTGAGGTAAGAGAAAGTGAAAGATTTTGATGTTCTTGAATCCTCTATCACTTACACAAATGACTGAGTAAATAGGCAAAACCAGTGTTACTTATTTATAGCATCCTTCTTGAGTAAGAGACCTTTTCCCTTCTCTAGACTGCTGTTCAACTACCAGATGAAGGTAGGGCTTAGGGAGAGCTTGAGCTCTCTAAACTAACTGAGCTGGACTGATTAGAGGTGGAGTTTAGTTGCAACCGACAGTGATTTTGGACACTAGAAGACCTTAACTGGGTCTTCAGCAGCCTCTCTGAAAGACTGCAGCTACCAACAAGAAGTAAATCTGTCAGGTCCACTTGGATGTCTTAGATGTTTCAGATTAAGTGCCCCTGTACTCTGCCTGGATCAGGAGCTGAAGCCTACCATCCCAATTTCAGACGCATAGTTTCAGAGGGCTTTTGGGGCATGGTATGGGCTCTGCGGTGAGTCAGAGGTGCTACAAAACTGAAGGTCTAGCATTCAGATTTTCTGCAGCACCTACAGCCTCTTTCAATAGGCTGCTGATGGCCACTGGCCATCCCGGGTCAAAGGAGCAATGTAGAGAGCCACCGCTGGTATTTCTTAGAGGAGATAAAACCTTGCAAAAAGCCCATCGTCACAATTTGTCATTTAATGATGCCTGTTAGAGCGGCTTTGCCTTTTGTTTGCGATGTTCTATGAACACTGTCATCTCTTTATGACCTCCTCTCATTTAATCTTGCAGTGTAGACTTTAAGAGTCTTTCATATATTATTATGCATAAAGTTGCTTACCTTTAATTCATAGTAGTTCCTTCCATATCTTAGCACTAGCATTTAGATTTGGGATAAAATGCCAAATTTTATAAAATATATAAAATAGTTATTTGGTAATTTTGTAAGCGAAGGGGGATGCAAATACAGAATTATGCCTAGTAGTGCACATGCTACAGCTTTGCCCACTCTTTTTTCAGTTTTTCATACAAACTGGATTTTCCTCTGTTTCCTCAGTTGTTCAGTTTTTCTCACCAGGTACTTTGGTATACATTCTTACAGCTCTTTTGTTCCTTTAATCAGATTATTTTGGTTTATATTCCTTGCACCACACCGAATGATCCATTTCTGTAGATAAAGAAATGTATGTATCAAGCTTGTTGTAAATATTTTTTTCCTTTTTCTGGAGACCACCTACTTTTTTTTGTTTTTAACTTATTTTCATAACCTTGCAATAAACCTCTTTCTTTCAGGTTTTCCTTGGGAGATGCTCGCAGGCCACTCCATGAAACTGCAATACTGGTGGAAGACATCGTCCACACTCAGCTGATAAATTTGGTAAGAAGATAACTTACAAAATAATCTTCACTCTAAAACTCCGTGAAACAGCATGAAATTTTCATGATCACATGGCTGCTAGCAGGTTGTTCTTAGAAACAAATAAAACACAGAAACTGAGGATGACGTTCTGTCCTCAGTAATCTGTAGAAGCTACTGTTAGGCTTGCAGATGGAGTGTGTGCGCTTTGCTTGTGGCTATATACCGTATTTGTGTGATATCTGCAACTCCACCTAAGTTTGGGAATAAAGCTGATGTCTTTTTTTGTTAAAAACTGCAAGTTGTTGAAAAGAAAAAACTGGCTAGTCATCTGAAGACTTAATTGCTATTTTTTTTATGTTCTAATGTTTGAGTTAATGCATTATTTGCTTAATATTTATGTCCTGATATTTTTATAATTTGATGATTTTGATTCCTGTCAAAAAATAATGCAGAAATACTGAATTTTTTTCCTTATTGAAAGCCAGTGAAAGTGTTGTATAAATGAGGCTGTTTTGAAGCTCATCTGCCAGAAGCACCTCTAAATTTGAACCTATTCATAGTTTTTAATTAAGTTTGGCAACACCTCTTAAGAAGTCAGCGACGGTGTTTTACATTACTTTTACAAGATTCATTCATGGCATGAATCTTCCATCTGACATTTTGTACGGAAAGGTATACTCTTACACATCACCTCTAGCTTGGGAAGCATAACAAATGTTTTTTTCTTATTATAGTGATTCTTCAACTGAAATTACCAGCATAGAATCACAGAATAGTTTGGGTTGGAAGGGACCTTCAAAGGCCATGTAGTCCAACCCCCTGCAGTGAGCAGGGACATCTTCAACTAGATCAGGTTGCTCAGAGCCCCGTCCAGCCTGACCTGGGATGTATGGGTATGGACATTATATGGAACTAATGTATGTAAATAATACTAATACATATTATAACTAAGACTTGCATATGATGAGTCCCTGGATCAGCTAAAGCTTTGAGCTGCACCTTCCTACATCTTTTCTCTATAATGAGCACTTTCAGCAATCAGAAGGGTTTTTAAGATTCAAGCTAAGTTCTGTTACTACATTAACTAGAATTAAAAACTTTTGTAAAATGAGAAAATTCAGAATGGGGCAGACTGCATATTATAAAATATGTATGTGTGTGTATGCATATATAAAATAAATATTTACATAATATATTTATTTCTTTAATATTTATATATTATATAGATAATATTTTAAAATAAAAATACAATATAAATAAACCTCCCCCTGCCCACTGTTTGCCTGCAGACAGGAGCTTTCCTTCAACTTTGCACTTAATCCAGCAACCGTTCGATGGCTTCTCGAATGGCAGCAAACACTTTGGGGTCCCTTCCAGCTCCAGGTAGTTGCTTTCTGCTCATACCTCTGACGCCCGGCGGTGCATCCCTGCCTCTGCAGTCTCCCGGCGTCTTTGTGCTGTGGCTTTTTTGCTTATTATGCTCCTCTCGCTCCGTCCCCGAAGTGCCCTGTGGCTCCTGGGGAGGGGACAACCTCCCTCTCCTCTCCGCAGGTTTCCTACTGGTGAAACACGCAGCCTCGGGCATATATCTGTAATTCTTATTCTAGCTCTAACTACTACAAAATAATGTTTTCTTCTTGTTAACGACCCCCTTAATTTACGCAACCCGATGGCTGCGGCTTCACTCTTCCTCTAGCAATAATGTGGTGAAGAGTCTGTGCTTTTATGTCCCACCGAGGCTGAGCTGAGCTGAGCTTTACATCAAAACGTGTGTTTTGAGAAAATGCAACCTGCAGCCATGTGGTCTTTGCACTTAAATCAAAGCTGGGCACTTACTTGGGGGATGACCGTGACCCCGGGTTAACCCCGCGTGGGGAGTAGGAGCACGTATGATTTCCTGACAGAAGGAAGAATGGGAACGGAGCGGCAGATAAACAGCTTTTCTAACCTTTCCCCTCTGAGCCCAAGACAGCACTTTATTTCTGAGGAAGTGAAAGTATCTTTAATAGCTCATTGCTTTGACCTCTGACATTCACATGCCGGAACTCTTAAATCAGGAGCTTTTTACATGCTCTGGACTTCTGATAGGGTTTTTTTCACATTTGTCATCCTTTATAACTGCACATCCTTATTGAGGTGTTACTATGGAGTTATATTAAATTTTCACTTTAGATGTAGACGTTCATGTGGGTATATATCCAGTACTAGAATAAAGCTATTTTTATAATTGAAGCTGACTGCAGATGTAAATTTATTGCTTACTACCTGGATTTTGTCATATTACTCATGTTAATTGACTATACAGTTCTCATTATGTAATTTAATGATTTCTTTACAAAACTCATGTCCATTTTGCCATCCTTAATACATGTCTAAGGCTAAACTGTAGAAATTACTTTTATGCCTGCAGTAAAACTGGCGCGGTGCATACATCTTTCATGGTAAACATCTGTAAGAAGAGCTCATACTTGTTGATTAAGTCTGAGTTTGAGCTTCTGAATTAAAAAATCAGTTGCCAGTGTGATTACCTTTGATTGGTTGACTTTTGATATCTCAGAGGTTTATAGTTCCAGCTTCCTATTTTCAAAGTTGATCTGAACTCCAGTAAATCAGGGGTTGGTTTGGACAGATTTATACGGTCACTGCTTTGAACCACTGTATACTTCATGAGGTCTGGCTGTCGTAGCAGACGACTGCACTACCAAGTCAAGTTCTTGAAAAGCAGACTTTTTTAAGTCTGCATCATATTTTATGATCGATTTTTTAATGTGTTTTGAACAATATGTACACTGCTTTACATTAAGTTAAACTCTGCTAAAAGTATCTACCAACATGTAAGGAAATGAGGGTCTCCAGAGGATGATTCACATCATCCTAAAATTAGTTTCTGAGTTAGATGAGATGAATTTCTGAAGGAATTTATTTCCTCAGCTGATGAATAAAGGGATCCTTTGGTGCCTTGCATATCTAGGAGATAGACATAAAAGTTGAGAGATATATTCCATCCAATTTGTGTCAGAATGCTAGCATGAGTTTGAAATTATTTTTGCATATATTGTAATTATAATAGATGTTTTGTTATTTGCATATCTAACAATACAAAACCAAAAAACCTACCCTAGAGAAAGTACATTTCTTGTTTACACATAATGTATTTGAAGAATACAATGAATTCAAGTTTTAATTTGAAATCAAACTCACTTTTGACTGATAGTATTTGTTTAGTAACTGATCTATATGTAGTTATAGATGCCTTAATGTTACCCCTAAAACTGCATTTATTTATGTGTGCTAAGACTACAGGTTCCCGTCGAGGCTATATTGTGCTTTATGGTTAAGCACAAGTAGTAGACGTGTGTTACAAGGAAAACTGTGCCTACAAAAAAGGTACAATAGGGAATGCAGAAAGCTGTTAATCAGAAGGGGCCAAGCCTTTAAATTACTTACCGTTTGAAGTGGAACAAGGCCTCTTTTAGTTCGTTCTTTCATCATATCCAGAACAATTTGCATGTGCAGTAAGATTTTGAAACATCATCTTTTATAATGATCTACTAATAGCTATTCAGATCCTTAGAAATAGAACTCAAATATCCTGCTTTAGAACAAATCAATATTATACAGCACTGTGTCAAGAAAAAGGGGCTGTAATTAAGAGAAATGGAATAGGAATTTTTTGGGGTAATTAAACCACCATTGAGAGGTTTGGCATCGAAATAGATGAAGTCTTGCACGTACACAGATGTAAAAGCATCTGGAAATTAGTCTCTCCTCACCTTGACCATCTCCATCCAGAATTTCTGTCATGCTGGCTGGATCATAGGACGATGTAGTAGTATTAGACTAATATTAAAAACTAAAGATCTCTTAGTATCTTCTCTTGATAGGGCCATTGCCCCATGTTCATGCTTCAGATGTCACGTTCAAAGGCTAATAGAAAATAAGATCATGACGAATCACTTAAATCAAAAAGGCTGTTAAGGAGTTACCTTCCTTGTGCTGGGAGTGTATCAGCTGGGCATTTGTTACCAGAATGAACTACCAGCGGTTTCGTCGCTAGGCATGCTGAATATGGTAGTAGCAGTACTGGCACCTGCTTTCCCAGAATTTGATTATTCAATTTAGCGCTAGATCTGAACTTCAGTCCTTTATGTTTTGTTTCTGAGATACTGAATGGCATCTGGGAAGAGGTTAGATTTGTTTTTACAGAGTGAAAGACATTTTAGCAGTAGCACAGAGTTCAGCAAGGGAATATGAAAAATTACAAATATGCACAGCAAAAAATACAGATGTGCTTATAAACAGCAGAGCCCAGAAAGTCCCTGCCTACTGGTAAGTAAGCTTATCTGTCCATGAAAGACTGGCTGCCCAGAGGTAAGGCCACAGCACATCTCAGCAGCCTTGGACTGCATCTTTTAAATCTTCTATTCACTAGAATTCTTTGTAAAGTGTGATAAGTCATCACGGAGACTGTCATGAATGATAGAATTCATGTTCATAGGGTTGTGGTTTACTCTCTGTCAGCCAATGTGTCTGCTAGAAGATGGACTCTGATCTCTTCAACTGATGTCAAATGATTTAAGTCAAACCTACTTGGCTGGGTTTTTTAGGATGTAATAGTGTCAATTTAAAGGAACTTCAGTTGCCCAAAATCATGTTCTACATGATATCTGTTGGGAATTTTTTGATAACTAACTTTTATCTTTCTATGGGAGAATTTAATTTCCTATAACTTGTGTTGCTACCTGATACTTATTAACATTCCACGCTTGCTTCCTTTGTAGGAGCATGATTTGGGTCTCGTCTTCCATATATGCATATATGAACACTTTGCGTATACACATAGATAATTTTATTTTTTTCTGGTTTGTTACTATTTGAAATTAATCATCTCTTACACAGATAATATAGTTAATTCAGAATCAGCCCTTTGGTCTCCACCGAAGCACAGAACACAGGTCAGCAGGTGAATAATCTATAGTGGAATATGTACATTATTTTAAATTGTGGCAGTAATTCATAGGCAGAACACTTACAGTGAGATGCAGAGATTCATCAGTATGTCAAATCCTGAGTAAATCCATAGTAAATCCATTCTGTGGAGTAAATGGCTTTTTATAGATAGGGACTTAATAAAAATAAAGACTGGGTAGTCATTTGCCACAACTAGGAAAAGGAATGGTGAAAATACAGAGCAAGCATTAAGGATAGGTTTACTGATACGAAAGTACTTAATCATGATCAGCATGAATTTTATGTATTCAAAGAGTTGTACATTTTCTGGATGAAAGTGGTGTTCTTTCTTCGCTTCCCAGCTTCATTCCTGCAGCTGTTAACCATTTTATTGCTGTTTAAAATGAAAGGAGAAGGAGGAGAGAAAACTCACCTTCACTTGCCCATCTAGAGAAAAAGACAATGGCAATGGGAGAGAGAAGTAGGAAAAATGAGGATTTAAACAGGAAGGAAAGAAGGATAGAGCTTTCTTGGGTCTTTACAGCCTGTTCCTACAGGTGTTTTTTTAAAAACCGAATCACACTCGTTATTCATTTACAAACTGGTTTAGTCATTTTTAATGTATGTAACCTCTGTGCTGTTCTGAAATCATAGAGTTCCAGGTTTGTTTACTGCTTTTTTTGAACTGTTAGACTCGTAACCTTTATATACACGATTGTAGAATTTCTGACATTCCTTTTTAAAACAGAAAGAATTGAAACCAGCTCATTCATTACCAGAAATTGCCCACTGATAAAAAAAAAACAAACCGGTGTGAAGCGCTGTTTGCTCTTCATCCCATCGTCATATGCAACTGTCACTTATGCCACCCTAGTAACGGGAGAAGTCCTTGTTTTATGAGTCTGTTTTAAAACAATAATAAAGTTTCCTGTGCAGGACATTAATTAGAGGGGTTATCAAAATAAGACAAACTAATATAATTTGTGATTGTACAAAATAAAGGAAGTTGAGGGTACCATAGGGACCTAATGAATCACAGGATGGAAACAATCTTCTGGCTAACTAAACATTCAGACTTTGTACTAAGTCATAGGGTGTATATACAGCTCAGCAAACCGGAACACGCTGTGTGTTTACATGAATGGGATAAAGGAGTTCACAAAAACCATCTGGGAAAAATCCTTCGACTATTCATTCTGTTCCTACCATAGAGTAAATTAAACAACATGCATACATTTGCAGCAAACACATGGCACACCTGCCCTGGAAGAAATAAAACTGGAAAATAAGTCTGCAATATAAAAAATGTCCTGGGTACCAGCAGTGTGCATTTGTTAGCATTGCTCATGTGTGAAGGAAGAGACTTTATCTCTAGCAAGTGGTTTTTAATCATTCCATGTGCATTTACATCATTTAAATGTGGTCATTATTTAATATTATTGCATTGGTAGGAGTAAGTTTTTTCTTTTTTTCATTAATCGAAATTGCATCTTTGGCATTAATTTTTGTAGTTTGTCATGTTTAATTTTTGGAAAGATTTTTATGTGACTGTAAAAGGATGGGCTGTTTTTAAAAAAAAATTTGTGTTCAATTTATACAATAGTATAAAGTATGTTTTGTCATTATGAGTATATATTTTTTCTATACCGTGAAAAAAATTGAAGAGACTCAACCCATTCATTGCCATTTTACAGAGATCAGATGCTATTGCTCCTGTACCAAAGGAGCTCAGTGACACCGTGTCTGTCATTTGTGGGTGAAGACAGCCCCGGTTTGGAAAGGCCCACATCACTGAATCATAGAATCATTTAGGTTGGAAAGACCTTTAAGATCAAGTCCAACCATTCATCTAGCACTGCAAGTCCACCACTAAGCCATGTCCCTAAGCACCACATCTACATGTCTTTTAAACCCCTCCAGGGATGGGGATTCAACCACTTCCCTGGGCAGCCTGTTCCAACGCTTGACAAGCCTTTCAGTGCAGAAATTTTTCCTAAGATCCAGTCAAAACCTCCCCTGGTGCAACTTGAGGACATTTCCTCTTGTTCTATCGCTTATTATTTGGGAGAAGAGGTTGACCCCCACCTCGCTACAACCTCCTTTCAGGTAGTTGTAGAGAGTGAGAAGGTCTCGCCTCAGCCTTCTCCAGACTGAACACCCCCAGTTCCCTCAGCCGCTCCCCATCAGACTTGTGCTCCAGACCCCTCACCAGCTTCGTTGCCCTTCTCTGGACACGCTCCAGCACCTCAACGTCCTTCTTGTAGTGAGGGGCCCAACACTGAACACAGGATTCGAGTTGCGGCCTCACCAGTGCCGAGTACAGGGGCACGATCCCTGCCCTGCTCCTGCTGGCCACACTATTGCTGATACAGGCCAGGACGCTGTTGGCCTTCTTGGCCACCTGGGCACGCTGCTGGCTCATGTTCCGCCGGCTGTCAACCAGCACCCCCAGGTCCTTTTCCCTGGGCAGCTCTCCAGCCACTCCTCCCCAAGCCTGGAGCGTTGCATGGGGTTGTTGTGACCCAAGTGCAGGACCCGCCACTGAGCCTTGTTGAACCTCATACAGTTGGCCTTGACCTATTGATCCAGCCTGTCGAGATCCCTCTCTAGAGCCTTCCAACTCTCAAGCAGATGAACACTCTCACCCAGCTTGGTGTTGTCTGCAAACTTACTGAGAGGACACTTGATCCCTTCATCCAGATCACTGATAAAGATGACGTCAGATGCAAGACACTGTTTTCTCAATTTCTTGTTGAAAAGCAATCTTTTTTTTTTTTTCCTTTTCTGATATTTCTTGATTGGCAAGCACTTTAGGTTACTTGAGCAAATGGACAGCATTTAATCTTTAATATATTAAAGTATTATAAGATGTCTTTTAAGGAGACATTTTATGGAAAATTTAAATTAGAAACAGTGAAGTCTTGTCTGACTTTTGATCGTTTTGCCTTTTCTTCATTGGTAATTTTTATTAAAAGTGATGTCCTGAGTTTTCTACTCTAATGTTAGCTGCTACTTGTTCAGTGTATTCAGCCCTATTTATTCTGAAGGACAATCTACTTTAGAAGACAGTTCAGGAGTTCCATTCAGGGATTCTGGGCTCTCTCTGTGCTTTCTCTGAAGATGAGAAAGGACTTACTTGGTCAGATGTTTTCTTTCCAGTGGGTCTTTCTGCAGAGTCAACATGTGCTATGAGGCAGAACTACTGCTTTTTGATTGGTCATGCAGAGATGCTGCTCAGGCTCCAGTGATGATGGACTTAATTTAACTAAGAAGTGGAAAGACTAAGATACTGTTATTAAGAACCCTAATAAAAAATAAAACAGTAGGAAATCCTAGGTTTCCCAGAGAAGTTGTGGATACCCCCTCCCTGGAAGTGTTCAAGGTCAGGTTGAATGGGGCTCTGAGCAACCTGATCTAGTCGCAAATGTCCCTGCTCACTGCAGGGGGGTTGGACTAGGTGACCTTTAAGGGTCCCTTCCAACCCAAACTATTTGATGAATCTATTAAATGAGTAATTATGCCCATGTAATTGTAGCAACATGTTCAATAGTGAAGAAGTAAATCCAAACCTTTGACTAGATTGAATGAAGGAATCAATGTGATCAATGGTTAAAGATTTTCTTGTAGTGCATATGAAATAGAAAGAACGAAGGAAGTGCAGGCAGCTATAATCCTAGTATTTTCTGATTTTCTATATCAGTGTTCGGGTCTTTAATAACAATGACATTGATTTATGTGTGTTCTATATCTATGTATATATATGTGTCTGTATGTACAGATCTGTTTTTTGCACCCTTAACACATCAGACTCCTGTTTAGGCTGTTGAGCAAGAGGAATTAAGTATGTATGAAAATTTACTCATGGGGGCTTTGGAATCTATGGTCTGGGGCTTTTATGAATCAACTGATAAGCTGATCCCTGCCTGAGTTTCCAAAATACAAATGCATTCTCTATTTAATTTTTACGTGTACTGTTAGGAGTATAGCATAGATTAATAGTTATTGAAATCTTGGATGAGTCCAGGGTCTGTTGGCTACTTACATTGATGTCACTGATTACTTTGCTGGAGCCCTATGAAGTTCTAGGTGATTAGCTCTTTAGAAAAGAACAAATGAAAAAGTTAAGAAGATGAAGACTAATCATTAGATTTTTATTGCACAATATGATGCACTCTGATAAATCAATATTTTGTCAATGGTTTTACTCTCTAGTCTCTTTTATTGATAGTGTTTATGACTGAACGGGCTTTTGCCAAAAGTAATTTTGACGTAGCCTAAAAAATGTCTCAAATCATTTAGCTGGGCTGAAATGAAGGATCAATCTTTCTGTCTATGAAAAATCATAATTTTCATATCCCTTCTCATCTAGTAGTTTGATTCTGGCAGCAATTAGTAAAGGAAAGGAAAAGAATGTGAATTCTATCAGTGGTGTAGAACGCATGGATATTTGATTAGGAAGATGGACCTCAAGGTAACATTCAGAAGCATCTGTGTATCTTTGAAATCAGCTCCAGAATCCAATAAGTAATGTTTTTTTAATTATTATTTTATCATCTTACTTGCTTTGTTTCAAATAATTGTCCAAATATGTTAACTGCTGGTGCCTGGTGGAGGGTATCATTCCTTTTGCTTTTCGTCTGAGATCCTGAGTGGATTCAATTGAATAAACATAAAGGCAAACTTATTTTTCTATACCTGAGATAATGATGCTTGATCAATTTCTGTGTCGGGGACATAAATGGGCACTTCTAGGATATGGCTTTTCATCTCTTAAAGTAGTTATTTAACATTCTGGCCATCCATGTAAAATCTGGATATCTTAAGTGAAGTGAGAGGCATCTCGCCCCTATGACTTTTGTCACTAGCTGTATTTTTTTATGTAGTTTTTCACTGATTCTGTCAAACAAAACCGTAAACTTTAAGTTGTGAAGGACACAAACGGATTTATGGATATCTGTGGCAAAAAAATAGTAGTGCTAAATTCTTCATGGTCTTTAAGTGTAACTCATAAACCTTAAAGGTCATCTCAGAGTGTTTAACAGAGCAAATTCATTGTAGTTTTTAAATCACCTTATCTGATTTCAAGCAAACCTGATAGTTTCAGAATAACTTTTTTTAGGAAGATTGGCTTGTTAACAGTGTTATGCAGTTACAAGGAAATGTGGTCACAGCTGGTTCTGGTTTCTTAGCTAATCCACCTGATTGGAAACAACAGGTTTTTGATATTTTTCCATTTCTTACACTGACACCTAGTGTTCAGAGGTCCTGAGTTTCTAATACTGCACATAGTTATTAATAGATAACTGTTGATACCGAAATTCTCCACCTTTGTCAACATCTTCCATTTCTGTTCTTCCTCAAAAGAAAGCAATAACTGAAGGCAAAGGTGTTACCGTCATTCAAAAAAAAAAAAAAATTTTGGAAATACAGATAGTACACCACTACTGGAAAACTTGGCAGAAGCTATTTTACTTCTTGAAGCGCTGCAAAATTTGTTTTCTTAATATTTAAGTGCTTTAGTTTTGGCAAATACAACTCTTTTGTGCCTGTAAGTGTCACTGGCCAACAAAAACAGTGATAAGAGCAGAAACTTTTAGATCAGTATTTATTTAATTGTGTGGGATGTCAACACTTTTTATTTCTGTGTTCTTTTATCTTCAAGCCACAAGTTCCACCTGATAGGATTGCTGATGGCAGCACAGTCCTTGAATAGACAGAAAACAGCTTATATACAAAAACTAGCACAAACGGTCTTTTATCTGACTTGAAAATAAATGGAGCAATCCAAGTAGGGACTGTAACCCGTTCCTGACAAAGACGGCAACTCACAGGGTAAAATTTTCTCTAACTCTCATACCTGAGGGTTTTTGTATGTAAACTGAAGATCTTTCCTCATAAAAGATAATATATTAAGAATTTGTGTAGCTGTATTGGAAAGTATCAATGACTTTTTGTGGTTTAGTGATGGATTTAGGTAGCAGTGATAAGTCACTGAATAATCACCTAGATGATGGTCACCTCTTGAGGAAGCCCTTGGTTCTTACCCAATTTCCTAAAAGGCCAGAATGTGGCCATAAAAACAATCTCTTCCCATAAACTTTGGTAAACTGTATTAGCCAGATGTCAGTGTTTAATTCTACTACTTTAGGCTGAAGCTTTACCTCCAGAGATGTCTTTTTTCCTTACAGACCCATCTCCTGCACAATTTGTAGATTCCTGTGCTGCTAAGACCCAAAACTAAAGGAAACATAATTGTTTAAAAGAGCTGTGTGGCTGGTGTAAGACTTTTTTGCATAAGGTAATAGAGTTGTTCGCTTGGTCAGAGGAGGGCATAAAGGAAATAAGTTTGAGAAAATGTGTCAGGAGCTCCGTACCAGTTGACACAGGCGTGATTCTCTCCAAAAAGTATATGCTTTACCTGCAGTACTGTGGACCCCATGCAGTAATTGTATCAGTGATTTAGAAAAATCTCTGTTTTCACACACTCTTCCTTTAAATTCCAACATACAATCTGCCAAGTTAGACTGCCTGTTTTCTTATATTTTGGGTAAAGGCATTGTACTTCTCTGTGTGCTCATGGCACATTAGGTACTGCACTACGTTAGTGCCTACCAATAGTTATACTCCAGTGAACCAGTGCTTATTGGAGAAATAATCAGACACAACAGAGAAACGTTACTTGTAGGATATAATTTATTTGACTTCTTTCAGGCATTTATTTTCCGTGTGAGGTAAATTTGAAGCCAAAATGGTGATTTCTGTCTAGTGGCTATAAATGATGCCACTCAGATGATCAATTCAGATGTAGGCATCTATGTTTAGTCAGAGAACTCCCACCTGAGAGATAACTCCCTCATGACAAAAGCCTTGAAGCAATGAAAAAAAAAAAAAAACAAAAAACGAGGATAATTGGAACTTCTGTGATGGCAAGAGGAGATGATAACAGTGTCAAAAGCAGCAGAAAAGTCAGAGAAAATAAAGACATACTGGAGGCCCAGGTTTCTGGCCAGAAAGAGGCACATAGTGTCCCGTATATGAATAGTTTTAAGGGAGGGGATTTATGAAAAGTCAGGTTGGAGCTGATCCAAGACAGAGTTAGAAGAGGGGAAGTCTGTGCATTAGCTGAAAACTGCATGTTCTGTGTTTTTTTACAGATGAAGAGAGAGAAAGAAATGGGAAAAGATTTGGAGAGACAGGCTGGATTGAGATATGGTTTCTTTAAAAGCGAGTATAGGCTGAATACATCTGTACACCATGAGCAAAAGTGCCAGAGAGCAAAGAAAAATTGAAGATTAAGTAGGCAGGATATGATGCATCTACTGAGGTGAGTCTGAGCTGAGAAAACGGCAAGAGATTTATGATAAGAGAAGGTGTTCAGGAACAAAAACTAGGTGCGACTTTTTGGGAATGCATATGTTCTCTCTAGTAGCAGAAAAATGGAGCTAAAAGAGGAACCCAGGTTGCAAATAAGGAATAGGAACCCTGAGATTCAGCAAAGAATAAGGATATTTAATATATTTAATATATAATATTGTTGGAATAAGGAAAGATGAAAACAACCTTGTAGTGGAAGGAGTTTGGAAGAGGATGCCCTGACCCTCTCTCAAAGTGTTCAATGGGAAGAGAACGGGTACAATCGAAATGAGAAGCAGAGGGGTTTGAAAGAGAAACTGTGGCTGATGCACTGGACCTTGCAGAAGGTCTGGTCTGGAGAATGAGTTTGGGAAGTGGCTTTACAGGATGTTAAGTGCTGATGACAGGGTAGCCATCAAGAAGTAGCAAATGGAGTGAGAATCAGCAGATGATCAGAGATCAGCTCCCAAATCGAATCTCAGATGAAGCCAGAGAAAGTAGGTGGATAATGATGAAACAGGTGGAACATGGCCATTGGTCTCACTGCGAAGGAGAGCACAGGGCTAAGAAGAAAGGGAGAGACAGATTCTACATTTCAGTGAAGAATTCATGGCAAAATGGAAAGTCTTGTGACAAGTGCTTCTTCTGCGGATGTCACCGTACACATGGAAGTCTGAATGCATGCATGTTTGCACCGTCACATGCATGCGAGCATCTATGCATACATATATATTAACAGTGAGCACTTGTATAATGATGCACAGCCTGATGCTGGTGTATCAGCTTCAGTGTACTCAGAAGATATTGTTCCTAGCAACCATTCTCACAATACTCAGTAACTTTATAATCTCTAATTCTTGAATATGTTTTTACGTTGTTTGCCATTTTCATCTTACATTGTGCCATCATCATTCCAAATTAGGGAAAAAAATTGGATCACTTTGCTGGTGAGAAATTAAAGTACAAAGAGATGAAGCAAATTTTCCCCATGTCATGAAACTAATGAATGGCAGAGCTGAAAAAAGTGGACTAGTTGTAGTTGAGAGGGAAACTGTGAAAGCAATTTCATATTGATGGTTGATGTCTCAGCCAATTGGATTTTTATTTGACAATCCAAAGGTGTAATAACTTTTATTGTAAGAGGAAGAAAAATACATCAAGGCTAATAAATAATGGAGGACCTGCTAGGGATATGCATAAATGTGTATCCTGTTCCTATGTATATACAAGCTTAATTGTGTCTCTCTTAATTTCGCTGTTTGATTCAACGGGATTGTCAGGTAATTGTCCTATTGAAAGAACAGAAGAGGATAAAATTTCAAATAACTTTGTTAATCTCTTCTGGTTGTTAAAAGAAAAGATTTATTGGTATCAAATTTTATTGCATTCTTAGAGTTTAGGGATTGATTGGCTGCTAGTTTAGCTTACTTGTCTCTTCCAGTTAGAAACCCAAACACAACAGAAGAAAGACATCGCATTGAAGCTGACATGCAACAAGTGAGTGAAAGTTCACTTGGCTTTTTCGCTCAGCACCAGGTGCAAAAGTTGGCTAAAAGTGCTGTGGCAGGCAGTTATTTTAAAGCAGTTTCTGGTTTAGTGTTTTATCAAGCCCAGGAGTAAAATATTCTGCAACTACTGCAGTTTCACAAAGCTGCTTTTTAAGGTAGAACTCTGACTTGTTTAACTAATTAAAATGGCCCTGTACAAACATTAATCATACCATAACCGTTAATGAGAGGGTTTGCGGGATTTATGGAAGGCTGTATATGATATTTTAAAAGTCCGTATCATTTCTTTGTTTCATACACAATATGCTTGCATTCTCCAAATACACCAGAGGTTCTTGAAATCTTGAGGAGTATTTGTGATTTTCTACATCCTTTTATAAGTGCTGCAGGAGGTGTCTTCATTTCTGGGGGAAGACGGCTCTAACAGTGTCCTGATCAGTGACTTGACTTCATCTGACACGTTTTTTTCTTGAGTAGCTCCTCCGTTACAGCTTTATAGTATGCTTTAAAATAACAGTTCTTTAAACTGCAGCTTTTTCAAAGCGGGAAGGTGGTGGCTCAATGATGACATAAGCTCCAGAAGTGTAGAGTTCAAGTGGTTTGCATGTGGGATTGCCAAATAACATGGTTTTGGTTTGTTTTCATTTTATTACACCGATTCTCCTCCCCAGATGTCTTGGATTTCCGTGGTACCCCCCTTTGCCTTTGATTCTTGTTCCTTGTAACTAACAACTCTTAGTAGTCACTAATACTCAGCGTTTTTACGCTGCACTTGTTGTCTTCAAGGCACTTTGCAATAATAACTGGTTAATCCTCACACTAGTCCTGAATTTCACTGTCATTCCTGTTCACACGTGAAGAGTGAGCTCGATGACTTGCCTGAAATTGCGTAATGGTTTTGACACCTGTGTTAGGACTTAGTCTGCCTATTCCATGTCTGAACTACCCAGGCTGATCCTCGGCCTCTCTACACGCTGAGTTTGTGGCACGCCAGTTATAAACTGAGCATTTCCTCTTGGTTAATGACACATTTTTACCCTGATTGCTCTGGAATTTCAATCCTGAACCTTGTAGAACTATGCTGGAAGGAGCCTCAAGAGGTCATCTGAGCCATATCTCTGATCCTGAACTAATTTTGGCTTTTGTTCAGGAAAGCTCTTAAATATATATGTATATATGGATATGTATGTGCATATATGTGTATATATGCATATATATACAATTATTTATTGAATCAAGTCCCATTTTTGGAATATTTATGCTGCCTAATCAAAGTTTGATGGAAGCTAGTGGCAATTGCTTTGAAATACTTGCACGGACTGCCTTGATTGATATTGCTCTGGGAAGTACTGGTACTACAAAGACATTTATACTGGGAAAGGCTATGCTGGTAAATCTAGTGTTGTGACTTCTGGAAGTATTGCTTCTTTTTTTTATGGACTTGTAGCAAAAAATCTATTCACTACCTCAAGTGAAGTAGTGATTTTTTTTTTATAATAAACCCTCAGCTAGTTCGACTATTCTTGTCCTGTCCATCTGAAAGCTACAACTTTATGGAAACAGAATGAAATAAAATGTTCTGTACTATGTCACAAATCACAGTCAAAACTGGAAAACCAGTCTGACACTGTGGTCTTGATTTTTATAGTTTGCCTACCCTTTTTTCTTTCTGCAAAGCAGTATATGTATTTGAAGGCTGGAGTTTCAGCCAGGATTTTCAGTCTTAACTGTGAATTTCCTTCCTTTAAGAGGTTTAAAGGCAAACCTTTCGGATTGCTTCAGTGTAGCTTTTAGGACTTGAATTTCCTTTGTGTTCATTTTGGTCCTTTTCCAATATTTATCCATACATTTGAAACTCCTTCCAATCTCTGTGTATGGGAACAGTTACAATAGGAGGTGGTGGCATTTCCATTATATTACTGTTAGAGTTGATTCAAATTATGCCTGATTTTGAACTCGGTCAAACCCTGCAAGCCTAAAATTCAGGCTCTTGCTCAAGCATTACAGGGTTCATGTCCTGCTCAGAGGTCTCTATAATTACTGTGTCTGGCTGGGAAAAAAGAATTCCATCTCCTGAAAAATTTAGAGGTTTTGACATTTGCTTTACTTTTTCGTCAGAACAAAGCTAAAAGCTTTTTTAAAAAATTGTAAAAACCTACTGAGATGAAGAGGAATCTGATCAAGCCGGTAGTCCAGTGTGTAGGAAAACAGTGTTGGGGAGGAAAGACCAATGTTCAAGTCTCTGCTTGCTTGAAGGACGTAAACTTGAAACCGAGTGTCCCATACGCTGAGTGCCATAACATAGGATTGATGAATACATCTTTTGATGTCATTATTCCTCTCAATGACCTTAACCATGGACCGGTGACACCTGTATACATTTTTTTTTTTTTTCAAGAAATAGGATTTTCCCAGTGAAAAAATATTTCATTTCAAGGTACTGACCAGTGCTCATGAACAAGTTATTCATATATTTCACATGTGCATTTAATCCAAAATAATACTTAATAGTGATTATTTGTAGTTTAAAAATTCAACTTAATTTTTATAAAACTTTTGCTTTAGCTATAGCTGCAGGGTCTCTTAAAAACTTGACTGCTTTGCGTTTATTCATTTTTAATGGTAATTAATTCATATTAGTGGTGAACTTTGTAATTTACAAAAAGTTATTTTAAACCATTTGCAGATTTAAACCTTCCACGTTATTATAGTACAATACTAAATGCAGCAAAGTGTTGTCTGAACAAATGATATGATTCAACTTTAGAAATCTCTATTGGTAGTCTGATCTAGTGATGGATATTTTTTTACTTAGCATATGCAGTCCTCTGATATTGCTTATAGACAGAGAAAAATGTTGTCTTGTTTAAGGAGAGCTTTCTTCCCATTCCGTTTGTTCTCCAGAGTGTCATATTAAGGCAGTTTTTGAAAAAGTCATTATAAAGAAAACTTAATCTGAGGGGAAACAATGGATATTTTTTCTTTAAAAAAAAAAAAAATCAGTGTACTTGTTGCATCAATACTACATGTTTGCATGTTTGAAGTCTGTCACAATTTTCAGCTATATTCTATTACCATGGGTTGGTGACGTCCATTAAAAAATGGCAATCTTCTCTGTTAAATTGAAGTCAATTTTGTCAAGTTTATTTTCTTCTGTACATCCTTACAAAGAAAAGTCACTTTATTTAATTCCAAAAAGCAAATATTGGCTTCTTCCAAATTCTTGCTAAACTTCCCATCTGTTCTGATATCTGCAAAACTCCGTAGCAGTTGAATTTCTGAGACTATTACTATTCACGTTGCGTGTTATGTTTGTGTGTGTGTCTGCCATTTGCTGTCTGTCATCCTGGACTGTGAGCTTTATGTGACAATGTCCTTCTTTTTTTATGTGCCTGTGATGGCCAACACTGCAATCCTGTGACCCACCAGTATCGGTAGCGTATCGTAGTAGGCTGCTACGATATAAGTAATAAACAACTGACTCAATATATAATAAAATTAATAAATAAATGGAAAAATGGACTTATTGTTTAATTTAACATCTTTGAAGATATTAGAATTTCAAATTAAGGACTTCAAATGATTCCAGGCCCTTGTGATTTTTTTGGCCTAACTATGGTCTAATTATAGCTAAACTGTCTAAGCTACTTAAGACTCTGTCTTGCAGGACTATGCGTGATTGAAACAGCTGCTCAAAATCATGGTAATGAAAGGTTTACCTCTTACCGTTATGCATTTTGTATGTATAATATGTATATTTGCGGTCATGAAAATGTATACACACCTGTTTTGTGGTGCAGGCATGGGATATTCTTTGTTCAAAGATTTCGTAAGTTATTTTGCTCTTATCTGCTAACTACGGCTCCTGCAGACCTTTTTACCCGGTGCACAGAAAAGATGTGTAAGAGGTATGTCGAGTTGGATTTCCGTATCGAATCCCTCTTTATCACATAATTTTGGGTTTGGGTTTTGGTTTTTTTGCGGCGGGGGGGTGGTGGTTTATGAGCAGTTAGGCCCTTCAGCAGTTGATCTAACAAAGGCTTAATGTTATACAAAGGTTATAGATACGGTGTGGTTCTGGAGGATGGTTAACACGGAGTTTACATTTCATATTCTAGGGGAAATGTAGTGCCGTTACGCTGCTTTATGCAGTGCGTTTCATTAGTGTTGGAGACAGCAGGAGGCTATTTTGTGGAAATGTTTCTGTCACTGTCAGTAGAAACATGCCCGTCTGGTTGAGAAATAGCCTGTGTCCTGCCAGTTCCCTACTTCTAAGCAATTGCAGTAGGAGGATGTTAATCTTAACCTGTCACAACCCATTTCAAATCTAAATTTTTATTAAACTTCCAAATGCTCCAGTAATATAAGTATGAGAGACGTGGCTGTGTTCTTATCCAAGAGCTGCTACCGTTCTCAGATGCAGGAAGCATTTTAATTAGTGTTTATTAGTATTTAGGAGTCAGGTGTGCCGGAACTCCCAACCAGGCTCTGCAGAGATGTGAACCACGTACCGTAGGCTTGAGTCAACTCAAGAGCACTGGGTGGCACATCTCTTTCTGTCTGTTTTGCTGACTGTAGACTAGCAGTTGCATGCACTCCAAAAAATGATCTCTAGCGTATGATCTGCCTTTTTGCAGAAACCCTGAACACATCTGCTCTTTTAACAATGTCAGGACCATTTTTGGGAGATCTAGTTGCCTAATGGAAAATGTAGTTTCTTACATCCATTTCTTACATATATTTTCTTTAAAAATACGTATGTGTCAGAGGCTTTTCCTATGACCCCAGGTTCCTTTTTGGTTTTTTTTGCATTGCAAGCTTGGGCTGACGGTTACAGCCTGTGTTTGGTGGATGGGCTGCTGGCAATGTATTTGGAATGATACTTTACGTCCTGGTTGACAGGAGAGGGCATGCATGATTTCATAATGAAGAGGGAAATGTAGGATTCAGGTCTGGATTCAGATACCTAAATTCAGGTCTATATGTTTGCTATTGATATCTAAGTACCCACTGTAGCCCCTGAAGCAAAGTCAATTATTCAACTCCGTAAACATCTACTGTTCAATCACCTGAATAGCCTCCAGGCTCCTTTTACTGTTTGGGAGCTTAGACATTATATGTGCGTAATTTGAGGTGTCGGTCTCCAGCTGAATTCTGCTCCAAAATTCCCATTGCAAACCTCTGAAGTGAAGAATCATAGAATGGTTTGGGTTGGAAGGGACCTTAAAAATCATCTAGTTCCAACCCCCCTGTCATGGGCAGGAGCACCTTTCACTAGACCATGTTGCTCAAAGCCCCGTTCAACCTGACCTTGAACGCTTCCAGGGAGGGGTATCCACCACTTCTCTGGGCAACCTGTTCCAGTGTCCCACCAACCTCACAGTAAAGAATTTTTTCCTAGCATGTAATCTAAATGTACCTTTTTTCAGTTTAAAACTATTACCTCTCATCCTATCCCTGCACTCCCTGATGAAGAGTTCTGCCCCATCTTTCCCGTAGGCCCTTTCAAGTACTGGAAGGCTGCTTTAAGGTCTCCCTGGAGCCTTCTCCAGGCTGAACAACCCCAACTCTTTCAGCTTGACTTCGTAGGAGAGGTTCTTCAGCTCCCTGATCATCTTTGTGGCCCTCCTCTGGACCTCCTTGAGCAGGTCCGTGTCTATCTTATGCTGGGGCCCCCGAGCTGAACACAGTACTCCAGGTGAAGACGTGTGTGTTGAACTGTGACTTTCTCATTCTTGGGCTTCTTCATATTTTGTATGCATTGCTTTACTCATTATTGAGTAAAGCCTTCTTTTAGCCCTATGAAACAAGCAGCCACCGTTCCTTTACGTTTACAAATAGGTGACAGAATTCAGTGGCACTTTGTAGCGGTGGGAAGAAAAGCAGCACCTCTACTGTGTCAGGGCCAGACCTCTTCCTCCTAGCTCTGGTGCCTTTCAGACTGATGGGACACGCAGGTAGACCCCTGCTCCCGAGAGAGTTGGTTAGTCTCGCCTTATTGTCAGTGAGACGGAAACCTCCTCTTACCTTAAAGTAAAAATCTAACATTTATTTCATAAAAGTGTGTATTTTTGTTCATTAGAAGATACGAACTCAGGTATTTTAGGGAGAGTAAATAATGAGTGATGATGAGTCATGGCCCTTAAGTTAAAGCTGTAGCTCTCGCTCTTTTCTTTGTAGTTGCTGCTCTAATTACAGCCTTGTTCCTGCGTTTTCAGGTAACCAGCCATAAAGTGACATGCGCAAGTTCTAGCTGTAGCTGCGTTAACCTTGAGCTGCTCTGTCTTACCCGAGTCCCCTCAGCACTGGTGCGCGGGGTCGTTCTCCTGCTCTCCTTCAGATCCAGCGAATGCCAAATCCTCGCGTCCACACGTAGTCTCAGGACAGGGGCGCGGATCCTGCCACAGCCTGGCTTATGGTTCCTGGCTCGAGCACTAGCCGAAGGCCGAGGGAGTCGGATTTGGACCTCTGCTGGCTCTGGCGGGAGGAATTGAACTCATCTCTTTGGTGACAGCTCTGATCCCGGGTGATGACCCTTAAAGGACTCGCCTTAGGCCGTGTCTCTGTCTGCATATGGATTTTTTAATTGAGGTGACCCTTACTTTTGAATCTTGTGCAGAATCAGTGCTGCGAAGGTTTATTGAGGGTATCTAGAGGGTTAAATCCTCCTAGGGAGAGAGTTATTAGGTGACAGGCTGGACCCTGAACTAAAATGACATCACGGTGGCACACAATTTTAGGCAAGCTCACAGAATACAATGGATATCCCTGGCAAAATTATAGGTGCTTAAATTCCCTGCATGTTCCACTCGAGGAACAATGAGACGTTTATGGGTGTGGGTTAAGTCCTTACAGTGCACAGATTCTATTCTCTGCCTGAGTTGTCTCTCTGGAGCGGTTAAAGGAAGATTTTGTTTCGTTCCTTTGCTCAAGTCATCAGAGCAAAGGACTACAGGGTGCCCTTCTGCAAGAATCGCTGGGGTTCTCCGGGCATTTGGGGGCTTTTGCCTTTCTAAGTACATGATACTTGACTGAGATATTGAGATAATGATGTTCAGCGAAGGGATCTAGTGGTGTAACACACAAGGAGTGTTTTCATCACTTAACTGCGATGCCTTAGCTGGTTACCTCTTCTCTGAACCAGCGTTACTATTTAGTCACGACCGAATAATAAATCGAGGGTGCTTGGTGTTTTATTCCTCCCTGTCAGCTGGCATCCAGGCAAGGAAAGCTCAATTCTTCCTGCCGAGAAAGATGTACTTGCTTCAGTCATTGCAACATCATCTTCCTGATGAAATTGGTGTGGAGTGAGAAAATTCAGTATGGGGTAGGACTGCAGGAATAACCCGAAGATCCGACAGCTGGAAATTTGTACAGTGTAACCAAAGGAAGGAGTTAATAATTAAGATGATATCACTACTGTATTTAGTATTTGCTAGAGCCAGGCAGTCAACATAAAGCTGTCTGAATTCAAGACATTTTTATGCTGTATGTTTTGGGAGTTTTCCACAGACGTACTGTAGGCAAGCTGGAAAAGATGTGTCGTGCCACTGAATTCGAAATGACATTAGAAATTTTTTTGCCAAGGTGCTTTTTCTTCACAGCATATTCCTTATGTTATTCCTTATTCCGTATGTTATTAAGCGTGATGTTCAAGGAAAACATCCCATCTGGATAGCATTACCTGTAGGATGTGCAGCTTGTATGTATCTTCTGGAGGTTAGCGTCTAATGTTAAACAAAGGAAGCTGATGAAAAACATCTGTAAAACATTTTCATAGTTCATATTTTATACAGTGGGTATTGAATTACCTTGCACATGACTGCATGTCTGAACTAAAAATAATAAGGTAAATCTTTTCCTTTTATTAAAATTAGTATAATATTAATTTTATAGTTAAAGTACATTTAACTGTTTCCTTACTTGGCACTAGAATTTAATGCTGCTGACATCACTACGTATGTTACATGCCACTGAGAAATAATTGTTCATTTATTGATGCAGGATGCTACAATAAGCACATTTTAGGTGCAGTCAAAATATAAACATTAGATCGAAATACAATTTCTTATGTAAAAGTGTGGCATTTATTAAACGCTAAAGGAGAGACTTGGCAGTTAAATGCGTAATGTTTCTGACCGTTAAATATATTATGTGAAATAGTTATATAGAATATATAAAATTATTGTAGTACTGCCCACTTAGGTATTATGTTGATTTATGAATTCAGTTAGAATCCCTAGTAAATGCCAAAATTGCTGATTCTAGGTCAGTATTTATTAGGTTGGTAAATTTTATGGAGAGGAAGGATTTGTGCATCCCAGAATTGACAGAGAAAGGTGTTATTTATGTAGTCGGAGGGAGAATGCAATTGTAATTTCACAGCTGAGCTGAAAAAGGTTATAGACTTTCCTTAGCATTCTAAATTAATTTTTGAAACAGCTTATAAGCCCATATGTATTACAATAGTAAATATTATTTAAAGATCTAAGAGGCTAATGTTCAAGATTTACTGTTCAATATCATAAGCAAATACTTCTTACCTTCCCAAAGTTACGTGCAACATACTGACTCAGATGCACGTATCAAAACAGAGGCAGGCAAACATTATTCTCTGGGAAAATATTTTGAAATTCAGCAAGTGTTTTTAAAATGATTATCATTATTGTTTATTGTAAGTGTTCTGAGATTGTGAAAATGAAGTGTTGCTCGTAAATACCACGCAGGCTGAATGGCCAAGGGCAATTCTCATCTCCAACATGCAGACTCCTACCCAAAGCAGTTTCATCCAGTTTGAGTACTTGGTTTTATTATGTTTTTACCAAAGTTCATAAAAACTGCAAGTGGAGCAAACAATATGGTATGTATATACAGGAGGTTTTTTATTCAAGGAGACTGGATCAGTACAAAAACATTTTTTGGAACAGTTTCCATTTCATCAATTAGTGGCCTTATGTGCACCAGTGTCTGGTATCTTATCTGTCTGCTGAAAAGGCAATGAGGTGCTTTATCATTTGAAAAATAAAAAGACATCTTGTACCATGCCAGTGAGACTTACAGAGTTTATCTTACTATCCTGCTTGGGAATGTATGTTCCAGCACTGATAATATAGCTCATTAAATGACTGAGAACAAATAATGCTCTTTTTAAAAAAGATATGTTTCTTAAGACAAAATGTCTCACGATCATTTCTTTGGCTCACTGAGAGCTTAAAATTTTCACTTGTGTTATTGCACGAGGTCTTTGGAGTTGACTGACCTCGTAGCCCAAGAGAAGCGAGGCTGCTGCAGCTGCGCGGCCCCGGGTCCGGCCAGTACCGAGGCTGAGCGTGGTTTCCCACTGGGCTCACACACGGGTGCAAAGGCACGCTCCCACTGCGTGCGTAATTATACCCACGACCAGCCAGAAGAATCAACGCGGGCAGAAAACACAAAATTCATGCAAACACCAACCATTGGCCTCATGCCGTTCCCCTCTTTGGCTGATCAGGATGAAGGGGTATTAGTGGAAAATATATAAATATGCATACATACACCTGTAAGTATGTATATCTTCATCTCTATATATCTATACATCTCCAGATCCCTCCAGCACCTTGGCTTATATGGTCTCATAATTTTGGAAGATTCCAAAAGCACTAAGAGGAATGTAAGCAGATAATTATTTTAAGAAATACAATTGGCAAAGTTGTGATCAGATAGTTACTGCATCTTAGGACCAAAATTGTCCCAGATTCCTGTCCCGTGAAGGTATAGAAGGAAGGATTTTGGGGGTAGGTGAGGGAAAACAATTTTTAGTAGGTTTGGAACTATATCAGTTCTCTAACTGTGTGTCTCTGCTGCGGAAGTGATACCCCCCCATGACATAATGAACTGGATGATTACCTCAATGGGTGGTTTTATGGCCAAAACCAGCAGCCTGGGGCTCCTGTGTCTTTATCACAAACTGTACTATATTAAGTCCAAAGCTGCAAAGTTTACTTGACAGTTGGAAGCCGGAGTAATTTACTTGACCGAGACCTTAATGCAACTCCTACAGTGCATCATCATCATTTGAACAGAAGGGATGTGCTTTAACGCAGGAATTGGGGGTGTTTGCCAGACGGGGCTCCAAACTAAATGCTAGGTGAAGAACTGCTGTTACTGAGTTTGCTTACTTTATAATTGCAAGTGCATTGGGGATACTGGACGAACTGTTTAAGAATGTTGGAACACCTGCGTATGGCACAGCACCTTTATTTTAACAACCCTATGGGTGCTCATACAGCAAATTATCACCCCAATGAATTCCCTTCATTTTGAGTTGAGTCTTTGCCAAACAAAAGACTCAGCTGATAGAAAGCTGGCTGAAGCACAATTGATTTTGGATTACAACCCTGAATTTAACAGCATGGGTCAATGGGTGTCTTTTTTCAATTTTTTTTAAAAGATGCCATGGTTACAAACCTGTTAAAGCTGAATTAATTTAAGCACAAATTTTGTTTATGACATCTTTTAGAACTGGACTGGGATGTGTCCATGATGATTTCAAAATGACTGTGCTTATTATCACACTGAAAGTGGTATTAAAATATCAATGTCTTGTTTATGTACGTGACTTTCATATAATGCTTGACATGTGGAGGGGTTGCCTTACTTCTTTATTCACAGGGCATTTTTATCTGTTCCTGAACTGTATGCCAGCTATATCACAGATAAATTGGACTGAATAGTCTAGAATCATTGCTCAATGTGTTTTTCAAAGAGAGTGTCACTTGTAAATCATGACTGCTAATTAAAATGAAGAATGCTTTTAATTAAAAATAAACCTGTGCAGGCCCAAACAGTGTAAAGATATTGCATATATGCTGTGCTTCATCACGGCTGTAAGTTTTTTGTACCTTTTTTCCCCTGTCATGAACTTTCCCATTACGTTCTCCCTCCTTCTCGTTATCCCTGCTCATTATTTCTGGTTTCGTTGACAGTCTGATCTCTCAAGGTGCTTGACTGAGTGTCAGCTGATGAAAAGTCATTGTCTTTTATCTCAAAATGCTCCGTGAAGAGATCAAATTCTCAGATTTAAAATTCTTAAGGTAGGGGTTTATTGCTTTATTTGTCTTTGGAAGATATATATCTTTGTAAACAATTGAATTCTTATAAAAGAGCCACCAACAAAACTATTTGAGCTATAATGGAAGGGTGGAAACAACTTGCCTGCCTATTGAAGTGCATCTTTCATCATCAGAACAATAGCTGGTTCTTTTCCCTTGTCAACTGACCATCTTTTTTCCTTCCATTATTTAGCTGAGATCTTGGACAATTCTGGTCTTGGCCTTCAGCTGCCTGTTTTGATAATCCCTCAGGATACTCGGGGTAGGATGACAGATCAGAAGAAAAGACATTCTGATTTTTGTTCCTCTGCTGATGAGACAGAGCTGTGTCTTGTACGTATGGAGATAGAACCAATTTCCAGAGTTTCACACTGGGCTTCCTTTTTTACTGATGGCGTAAGCGCGCACAAACTACCCAGCACCTCTGAGCTGCGTTCCTCTGTCTATACAAGGAATATTTCTATGTCTTTAAAACCGTAAATAAAATTTATGTAAGTGCTATCATTAAGCATCCAGGTAGGAGGAGACACCTGATAGGTCCCTCCCACCACTCTTTTCATACGTGCCACTCAGATGGCTGCTCAGGGGGACAGAAGGGGAGGCATTGAGAAGAAAAAAACACTCATTCCCTTTTCTTTTCGTATGCCCAGTGCTACATACAGCTGCCAGGGAGACCTTTTAGAAGAAATTGTAGGGGAAATTCTGTTCCAGTTCCCCGCCTCTGGCTGCCGCGCATGGAAACTTCATAGATTTTGCTTCTGAATTCCAAACAATTATCCACTGGCCTGTGCAAATGCAGGTTTTTTTATAAGGCCAATCAAACACATCTGGTGGCTGATTTTTCTCAGGTATTGCAAAACCCTTTTTGTGAGGGCAACATTTTATTCAGCAGAATGAAGATGTTTATAATTCATAAAAAATGAACAGATAAGTTTTTAATGTTTACCAAAAATGGTTTTTTTCCCTTAAACAATGCCAGTAAAGTACTGAGCTATTTCTGCTGCACTCTATCTCGAGTGTTCTAAAGCAATCAAAATTATAGAAAGCACATCAGGGGCTATGCTTAACTGCAGACATCCTTACCTCTGTAGCCTGTAATTTTAACAGATGACAGATAATCCTTTCTGGGCTGTCAATTCAATGATTCATCATTCACATCTCTGCGACTAGTGGTGGCAAAGATCTTGAGGTAACAAAATTGAAGGTGGCAGTAATTTCTAAGAACCTGAGGAAGGTTTTGAGAACGTTCCAACCCGTGTTGGTAAATGTAGGGATTCAGGAAATGTGTATCTATGTCTGTCATTTATTTTTGAGTGCCAGATTTGCTGAATGTGCATTTGATGACTCTTGGTGGGAAAAGACAATGCAGAAAAACATGAGAGGTGACTGAACGTATGTACGTTGCATATTAGCAGCAAAAATTTAGATTTTCATTTCTTCTAGGCCTGACTTATGAACCTCATCGGGCAAAATACTGCATTACCTCTAGTGTCTGCATTGTCGTGAACAGGTATTTTTGACTGAACAGACAGTAGGTAAATTACTTCTTTTTGGTGTATAACCTAAGAGAAATTAATTCATTCCTGTTGCCACTGAAACTCAGTGATCATCAGGCCTGAGGTTTGAGAAGAGACCTGTCCTGTATTTGAATGAGACATCTTGATGTTTCCTTTGAAATACAGAAGAGGACCTCCTCTACACCAGGGTTCAGTGGTGTACATAGTTGCCTGGCATACACAGGAGGTTGATATTCAAGTTTCTGCCCAATTCGGGCAAGGAAATTTAACTCCAGCTTTCTCTCTTCTAGATGAGATCCATAACAGAAGGATCCTCTTTTGTTCATTGTTCCCCTGGGTGAGCTATTTCACTGTTTGTGAAGAATTAAATGTCTATTGGCCAAATAGAGTGACAGGGACCATGTCCTTATCCCACCAGAGCTTGGTTGTTCATGTATGATGTGCTTAAACAAAAAAGGTTTGTTTCCTGATAAAATAAAATAAGGAAGTATTGATAATCTGTTCCAGTTTGGCGGTTGTGCACATCATGGTAAAGCTCTTGGTGTTTGCGATTTTCCAGAATATGGTGAGCCCGACTGTGAACAGATACTGCTACGATACATACACTTACATATATATAAATAGTTCTCCCATTCTTTATGAAGTCATCAACGCCTTGCATGTTGTTTTACATGCCTTTTTAGTCACATGCACTGGAGAGAGACCTCTCTCTGCAGTTAATTCTCAATTCGAAGATGATCGAGAAGTAATGCCAAAGCATTAGGAAAATGTCTAGTCCTCCTGAATGGATTAAGAGATGGAGGTGCTTGAACCCACTCACTTCATGATTAAAAGAGTTAGGCATTACTTTACTAAGAAACACTGCTACTTCTCTGATAGAACCCATTTTCGTGTATGCACCTCTATGATTGGTCTTTTAAAGCTCAAAATCCATTGAATGGTGTGAGAACTTTTCCCATTTTCTTGCCTTATTCTTTCCACCAGTGGGCAAAAGTGGTATATGTCATTTTTCAGAGTGCCATATTTCACACTTCAGTTTAATTTGGCTGATAATGATTTGTTAAGCAAATGTAAGTACGTAAAGCACATGCCGGCTCTCGCATATAAAGTGTTCAGTCACTTCAGCAGTTCCTTTAAAATCCCACTCCTGCCTTATAAAAGCTGCAGGTGCAAAACAGTTTGCCTCTGTACTAGCTCAAACAGAAGATAAAGGTAATACAGAACTTTATATTTGGTGTAACCCTTTAGCAAGTATAATGCTGTAAGAAGGGGACCGGGTTGGTAGTTTCCATCAGACGTACCTGTTCTAATGAACGGGCTTACTCTTACCCCGTGAACTGTTAAGGACAACGGATCACGATGGGCACCAAGTCTCTGACAACTAGTGAGCATTAGAAATGGAAAATACGGCTCTTCTCCTTCTAGCGTTTGGAGGGAAGAGCTATATTTGAGACTTTCTTGATCTCTGGTCCCCTAACTATGAAGTGGTTCTTCTCACAGGGGTTACATAATTTCTAAATCTTAAAGTGGAGAGTTTTTTTCAACCTAAGGAGAAACACCATATTCTTCTAATCTTCCTCTCCCTACCCTATGTTATTCAGTGCATCTTTCAACAGAATCCTCTTACTTTCTTTGGGCTTCCCACAAATTTCTGTTCTTATCCTATTGCCTTTTCATCAGTGGGCTCTCTAGCCTCATCTGCTTTCAAGGATTCAATATCATCTTAACACTGGTGTTTTGAATATTTCTCTCTCCACTCTCGACTCGTCTGTGTTTACCCAGGACTGTATTTTGGCGTGTTTCCCCAGAAGTACTTTTTTATCCACTGAAATTCAGGAAGGACAAAACCAAGCGTCTTATCTTTTCTCCTTTGCTCTCTGAGAGTTGATTAACACTATAATGTTCCTTGTGACCTGGTGCCTTCTGCCTTTTTTTTCTCTGTATCTTCATCCTGGGCCGAATCTTGCCACTTTTTCAGCATAATATTTTAGATAGTTAATCTTTGTGACCATATTGTCAAAACTATCATCTGCTTTTGTCTTCAATATGATAGGAGTCGTTCCTCTTTATATTTTTAGAGTAGTGTTTGACCATTTTGTAGTTCAAGGAGAGGATTAGTGTTGCGATCAAAATCATACTTGCTGCTTTCAGCTCAACAGTATTTAGCATTTACTCTGCATCTCTTTTCTAGCCTTTTAACAAAAACAGTAAAAGAGGAAAAAGTGAAATTTTAGAAAAACACTTTTTAAATTGCATTAATTACTTAGTTTGCTTATTTCTAACTTAATTGAACATTTATTATTTTTTGTGATGATTCCTCAATGAAGATTTACTTCTTTCAAAATTCTCATTATTTGAGTACATAAAAATCCCACAAACCTTTTTTAAGTAAGAAATTTATTTTTTGTCTTGACTAACTTGAAAATGACCAAGTGTATTTTTCTTACAGACTCAATTCAAAACATTTTTCTTAACTGAAATTGGACATAGAACATGACAAAAGAAAAGCTAATTACAGAAAAACGAGAATAAGTGAGAAGGGGATTTGTAGTGAAATTTGCTTTTAAATACTTAACGTTATATTTTGAAAGATAAAGAGTTTTAGAATATTAAAAAAATATATAATGTGAAAGGACATTCAAATTAAACTGTCATATGAATCCAGTCACACATAGCTCTGTTTTCTTCCATTTTCTCTAAAAAGCTGGAGTGTAGAATTATATTGAATAGAGGTGATGTTTTCCTAGCCAGCATTGGTGCAACTGGAAGAGATGTGTGGAGGAAATAGTAGAAAATTTTAACAACAGAATCATAGAATCGTTTAGGTTGGAAAAGACCAAGTGAAGTGAACACTGTTTAGATTATTCTCCTTGACAGAGAGGTAAACTGTGTGAGACATTATTCCTCTGGTTTAGATGGATGGAGAGAATGGCACACTTGAAATTGTGACATATAGTTATAAAATAGCTGTTCCAACACACCACTGGCTATACTAGTATTACAAAAAGTGAACTTGCACTAGAGCACAATCTGTCCATCAGAAATAACACCTGCATAAAATAATGATGCAGAAAATAAATACGAAATGGAAACCCAGGATAGGAAAGCATTTCAGTGTTTAGCTCCGCTGAGACCAAGGTGATTCACTTTCTGCCGGGTAAGTGTAAGTTCAAGCGCATTGCTGGATTGCAGGAAACTCCTTCTGACATAACTATAAAGCCTGAAAATGAAAGTAATATTTATAGACTTACTTTATTACTTGGCATTTGCACATTGGAAGTTGGAGAAAAAGGAAATTATAAGAATGAATACATGTAATTTCTAGGACTCATGTATGCGTAACTGTACTGAAGCCAGGAGTGCTACTGCATGCACTGAATGGGTAACGCATACTGTTAGTAGTAGCCGCTCATTAATATTTAGATGGTGAATTTGTCATTTTACATCTAAGACAATATTACTAATACAATCGGATCCACTGCTTTAGTCTGTAGTTGATAGAATACAACACTATTTCTACTTAATTAAAAAACCCTTTAATTATAAGAAGCTATTAGCAAAAGAACATTGATCTTTTAAGGATACAAATCCACTGAAGTTAATCTAGATTTTCAAACTAGGGACTACTACATCCGATGTCTGAATATAATGTATGTCAAAGAATTTCCCATTATTGCTACAACACTCAACTTTCTTCGGGCCAAATGTCATCCATGAAAAAATCATTTAGCCTTGCTTTGATTTTATTGAATATAATCTTCAAGAGAATAAATGCAGATTCACTAAGCAACTTGATGTACATCTTAAACCAGTATCATGATGGATGATGCATTTCACAGAGACACGGGACATGTGAATTCTGTTGGTGATTCTCGCTGTTGTTTGCATTGACTGTGCAAACCTGAACTTCTACAACTGACTGAAGGTTAAAGAAATAGGAAGCACCCGGATGCATGTTTCTATGCATTGTGAGACAGTTATGGGAAATCAGCATATCACATTATCTTTTTTTATCTAGTTTCTCACATTAAGTGTAATTTAACAAAACATTCAGGGCTCATCAACTGACTATACATTAGATGTCACTAAACTTATCAGTAGGACAACAAGAGGTGGACATCACAGCAAAAGGTGGGCATCACAGAGTGCTTTAAAGAATTATTTGCATAGATTTCCATCCTGCTGATTGGATTGAAGATAATTGGAGGGAGATATCTGAAATATGCTTTGCCTCTGAAGACAAGTAGGGGATAAAAGGTGTAAGTGTCCTCTGGTGAGTCCTACTTGGTAAGTGCTCAGGTACTGAACTGATGACCCAGAATCAGTAAAATATAAAGTGACTGTAGATTAATTAATTTTTATTTCTGTGGCTCAGGTTTTAAATTAGAAAAATGGGGATAATGTTACTGAGTTTACTTGTAAAGTACTCTGAGACTCTTAGAAAAGGACAGTATGGTATATGCATTTTGTGGTCTTGTCTGTCTATTTACAACCTAAATTTGTGCTGGAATGGGGGACTTCAGCTTCAGTCTCATTGTCCTTGCCACCAATTTCACTGCAAGTGTCTGTAAAAAGCAGAAGCACTGTCTATGTTGGCGCCTTCTCATGAGACAAGTCATAGAAACGTAGAATAGTTTGGGGTGGAAGGGACCTTTCCAGGCCATCTAATCCAACCCCCCTGCAGTGAGCAGGGACATCTTCAACTAGAGCAGGTTGCTCAGAGCCCCATCCAGCCTGGCCTGTTCCAGGGATGGGGCATTGACCACCTCTCTGGGCAACCTGGGCCAGGGTTTCACCACCATCATTGTGAAAAATTTCTCCCTTATATCTGAATCTGCCCTCTTTTAGTTTAAAACCAGGCCATCTAATCCAACCCCCCTGCAGTGAGCAGGGACATCTTCAACTAGAGCAGGTTGCTCAGAGCCCCATCCAGCCTGGCCTGTTCCAGGGATGGGGCATTGACCACCTCTCTGGGCAACCTGGGCCAGGGTTTCACCACCATCATTGTGAAAAATTTCTCCCTTATATCTGAATCTGCCCTCTTTTAGTTTAAAACCGTTACCCCTTGCCCTGTCACTACAAGCCCTGCTGCACAGTCTCTCCCCCTCTTTCTCCTCCGCC